>NC_090438.1:171177612-171477612 GCF_031143425.1 Pleurodeles waltl
GGTACAGCATCAACATCAGTCAAAGGAGCTGAGGCACCGGGACGTGGGGAGGAAGCGGCCCACGGATCCTCTGAGGCAGAGACAACAGACGCCCAGGGGACCAGTGGGTGGGAGGGCAAGGGGACTTCCACGGGGGAGGCTACTACCACAGGAGGTAGTGACTCTGAGACCTCCATTGATGGGGGTCCCCCGGTGGTGGCAGACCCTAGTGCACACACCACTACCGTGAGATCTTCCGCCACCCCCATGCCATCACCGCCCTCCCCTCTGCTCCCCACTGAGTTGCCCGTGCCTGCCCACCAAGAAAGGTGGGCGTCTCCTTCGCCCCGGGCACCTCCTCTCCTGCCCCAGTCAGCCCTACTGCCCTCATAGAGGAGGCTATTGACCTCCTGAGAACCATCTCTGTAGGGCAGACAACCATCGTCAATGCCATCCAGGGGCTAGCATCAGAGGTGCAGCAGACAAATGCCTATCTGGATGGCATTCACAGTGCCGTGTCTGCCCTACAGAGATCTTTTCAGGCTTTGGCCTTCTCTCGGATGGCAGCCAGTTTCCCTGGCCATTCCGTCCCCCCTCCAACCTCCTCTACCCCTTCCAGAACCCCACTCCCTTCTCCTGTCCAAAGCACACATTCAGACACGCTGACAGGCACATCAACACACAAGAAGCACACTTCTAAACACAAGCACCACACATCCAACCGCAAGCATTCACACAGCCAACAGACACCTCCACACACAACAACGTCCACTTCCCCCAGTGTGCCCACCTCTTCCGCCTCCATGTCTGTCCCTCTACACCCACACCCTGTTAATGCTCCTCTTCCTGCACTCACCACAATAGCAGACACCCATACATGCACCCCATACACCACACCTGCAAACACCACCTCTACTGTAGTTGACACATGCAGCAAACTCACCAGACTTGCAGACACACACACAACATACATCCACACTAGCTGTCCGTCTTCTCCGACTGTGTCCACCCCCCCACCTCCCAAGACACACAAACGCACCAAGACACCCACCCATCAGACATCCACCACACCACAGCATACTGAGCAGTCACCTGCAACCACTACACACACTCCTACACCCCATACATCCACTACCTCTGCCTCCACTCCATCGCCCTCATCCACTCCCACCCCAATTGCTCCCACAAAACGTTTCCTCTCCCGTGCTGACCTCTTCCAACCCACTGGCCCACCCCGTCTTGTCCCCAAATGTGCCCACCTCCTTGCCCTTTCAGCTCCTTCCACATCACAGCCCACCCCGGTCCACCCTTCACATTCCCGTACCCCTTCCCCAGAGAAGAAGAAGGCCCGGACAGAGCCTAGGCCATCCTGCTCCACCCGAGCCAAACAGCCCCCACCCCCTTCAAAGGAGAAGCCCACCCCCCTCCACCCTCCACAAGCGAGGTAAAGGCCCACCCCTGTCAAAAATCCCCATCCCCGCCGTCCCCTTACCCCCTTTCCATAAGGTGCCTGGATCCCCATATGATGCCCCATAATGTGGAGTACCCAGCACTTGTGGGAGTCAGGTGGGGCCCGTTGTGGCCCATGACAATTGTGTTATTACGGACTGGCCATTGGCCCTGTTTGCACTGTGTGGCTCAGTGAGCTTCTTATTAAAGTTTCTGTGTGGCCTGTGTTTGGGCTGCACGTCGTTACACCCTGGTGATTTGTTTTACTTTTTTATGGGTGTGGGGCTTTTGTATATACTGTGGTCAAGTTGCATTAGCCTTGTGTCAGGTAAGTACCGCTTGCTGTGGGGTGTATGACTTGTGCTGCTGGGAAGGGTTGGGGGTGTTGCTGGATGGGCAGAGTGGGTAGGTATGTAACTGTGCCCTTTCCTCCCTTGTATCATAGGTTGCGGTACTTACCGTCATCGTCTTCGTCAGCGGTCTCAGTCGTGTAGGTATATGGCAAGGAGCAGGACTGGCATGATCTGCAGCTCTCTATCCATGGCTGCCACACAAGTTCTGTGGTACTCCGGCGTGTGGTTCATTTCCGCCTGGCTTTGTGTGGCGGTGGTTCCTGCCCCGGAACTGGCGGCGGAATGATGGTTCATTATTTGATGGGCGGGTTGGGCCTTTCCGACGGCCTGTGGGCGGACTCTGCCGTCATCGGCGGGACACCTCTCCTGGCGGTGGGTGGTTCGCGGGATGTGTGTGTTTCATTTGGATCATTATTTGGCGGTCCGGACTTGCGCCATTTTTTGATGCAACAATGGTTTTTGTGTCAAAAAGCAGCACAAATGTGGTGCTAAAAAAGTGTAAATATAGGCCAATGTGTGTCATATGCCGCTACACAAGAGTCAGATCCAAGGAGAAACCCACAGCAATGGCTTTGTCAGTGAGAAATATAGTGATGAAAACCCAAAATATAGCAGAACCAATATATGGTAGTCCACATGGTAAAAAAGTCAGGAGTAATAGCCTCATTATATATAGAGTAGAACTTGCACCAGGGCAAACAAAGGGAAATGAGACAATGCATTTGCATGAGACGACTCAGTGTGAGGTAAAAAAAATATTGTAGAGAAAATGACCACCGCATTGTACTTCAGCAACGCATGAGTAGCATTTAATTTATTATATTGCTACTCCATATTGAAGCGAATGAGTGAGAAATGCCTCAAAGTCAGGTAAGTGAGCAATGGTAGTTCAAAAAAGTCCAAGCCTCTCCCCTGCCCAAGTTTCTAATCTAGACAGAAGGATTCTGTTAGAAATGGGATGTTAGAAATGGGGTCTTTGGTTGACAGTCAGGTTACCCCGTGTTCAAGCAAGGACCCTCACTCTAGTCAGGGTAAAAGAGAATAACCCTCAGCTAACCCCTGCTTATCCCCTTGGTAGCTTGGCAGAGCAGTAGGCTTAACTTCAGAGTGCTAGGTGTAAAGTATTTGTACCAACACACACAGTAACTTCATGAAAACACTACAAAATGACACAACACCGGTTTAGAAAAATAGGAAATATTTATCTAAACAAAACAAGCACAAAACGACAAAAATTCGACATACACAAGTCAAGTTATGAATTTTTAAAGATTAAACTCAAAAAATAGCGCTTAGAAACAAAAAATGCTTCGATGAGATGTTAACACGGCGTCGTGACGGAGTCGTTCCCAACAAGCCGACACCAGCGGCGCCGGACACGGAGTCATGTAGACCCCCAAGTACAGTACCTTTGGTGAAGAGTGAAAACAAGCCGATGCGCGAAGTCGGGGATCGCGGCGTCTGTGCGAAACGTTGAATCCGTGCACTTCGAGCGGCGTCGGTCACGACGTGGTGCGGCGACTTCCACGGAGTCGCGGACTTCAGCGGGGCTGCTGCGGCGTCAGGGCTGCGAAGAGCGTCGGTTCCAGCGAAGGTCACGGTGTTGGGTGCAGGCGGCGTTACCGGATTCAGCAGCGGCGCCAGTCCGGAGTCGTCCGAAGTCGATTTCCTTGGATTTCCACCAGCTTTCCTTTCAAGGGCCCAGGGACTGGATAGGGCACCACTTGTCGGGGCAGGAGTCTCTCCAGAGACTCCAGGTGCTGGCAGAGAGAAGTCTTTGCTGTCCCCGAGACTTCAAACAACAGGAGGCAAGCTCTAACTCAAGCCCTTGGAGATTTCTTCACAAGATGGAAGGCACACAAAGTCCAGTCTTTGCCCTCTTACTCTGGCAGAAGCAGCACTGCAGGAAAGCTCCACAAAGCACAGTCACAGGCAGGGCAGCACTTCTTCCTCAGCTATCAGCTCTTCTCCAGGCAGAGGTTCCTCTTGGTTCCAGAAGTGTTTCTAAAGTCTGTAGATTTGGGTGCCCTTCTTATACCCATTTTAGTCTTTGAAGTCACCTTTCTTCAAAGGGGACTCACACCTACTTGTGAAATCCTGCCTTGCCCAGGCAAGGCCTCAGACACACACCAGGGGGTTGGAGCCGGCATTGTCAGAGGCAGGCACAGTCCTTTCAGATGAGAGTGACCACTCCACCCCTCCCTCCTAGCAGAGATGGCTAATCAGGAAATGCAGGTTACACCCCAGCCCCCTTTGTGTCACTGTCTAGTGCGAGGTGAAAAACAACCCAACTGTCAAACTGACCCAGACAGGGAATCCCCAAACAAGGAAGAGTCACAGAATGGTTTAAGCCAGAAAATGCTCACTTTCTAAAAGTGGCATTTTCAAACGCACAATCTTAAAATCAACTTTACTAAAAGATGTAATTTTTAATTGTGAGTTCAGGGACCCCAAACTCCACATGTACTTCTTCTCACTTGGGGAATCTACACTTTAATCATATTTAAAGTTAGCCCCCATATTATCCTATGAGAGAGACAGGCCTTGCAACAGTGAAAAACGAAATTGGCAGTATTTCACTGTCAGGACATATAAACCACATTACTATATGTCCTACCTTATCCATACACTGCATCCTGCCCTTGGGTCTACCTAGGGCCTACCTTAGGGGTGCCTTACATGTAAGAAAAGGGAAGGTTTAGGCCTGGCAAGTGGGTACACTTGCCAAGTCGAATTTACAGTGCAAAAATACACACACAGACACTGCAGTAGCAGGTCTGAGACATGATAACAGAGCTACTTATGTGGGTGGCACAACCAGTGCTGCAGGCCCACTAGTAGCATTTGATTTACAGGCCCTGGCACCTCTAGTGCACCTTACTAGGGACTTACTAGTAAATCAAATAGGCCAATCATGGATAAACCAATTACATACAATTTACACGGAGAGCATATGCGCTTTAGCACTGGTTAGCAGTGGTAAAGTACTCAGAGTTCAAAAGCCAACAGCGACAGGTCAGAAAAAAATAGGAGGCAGGAGGCAAAAAGATTCGGGATGACCCTGCAAAAGTCCAACAGATTCTTAATAGGATTTTTGTAGAGTTCAACACTGATATAAGTAGATAACAGCATGAGCTTTTCCCGCGCCTTTTTTAAATATTGAAACAATTATGGCCTCCAGGCAGCTGGCAACAATTGAGGACAGAGGGAGACCTTAACACATTAATAGTCAATGGGTCCCACAGAGCAACGTTATTTTCTGGAGAATCATCAGGCCACTGGGCTTTCCCAATAGGGAAACCCACTATACATTATAAAATATTTGATAATACAAAGACTCTATCTACATGGTCCGAAAGACAAGTAGCTGATGTCATCGGTTAGCCACATGGCCTCCACCACATCCCAATGGGCTTAGTATGGGGTTAGTGAGGGTTAAGGAACGATAAGAGAAAAATTGGTCTGTAAGGGGTTGCATTTTAAACATTTCGTCCTAAATGTCACAATATAGAAATGTTTGGGATACACGGGATACACCCCCCATAATGATAGGTGAGACTCGCTTGGGTAATTTACATCCTTACTTCTGCACTCAGGTATGACTGACATGTCAGATAAAATATGTGTACACACATGTAGTGAGTTGTCTTGGGGAGTGTATAATACAAATATTAACAGTGGATTTTGGGTCATCCTATTGCTTATTAATGGTTGGCTTTCTTATCAGTCTCATTTAGTGGTTTTTTTCTATAAGATGGCTTGCCTTTCTCTCCTGCTCCCCTGAAGCATAGCATCTTTACTATTTTTTGACTGGATAGCTTGTAACCCTCCACTGCTTACATTCAAGGAATTACATTTTCGTTTTGCTTTCAGCACCCCATGGGAGCATGTTTTTTTTTCTTGCTTTATCTCTCATCTGCTATGTCACACAGCCGTACTCTCCTATTAGCTTTGGCAGTGCTTGTTTCTATTAGCAGCATAACTCTGCCGAAATGGTGTTACTCATTAGCTTGCTCTGAACTTCTAATGATTTTTCATGGTAGTAATACTACTCTGTTTAAAGTTTCTTTACCAATCTGTTTGCTCATAAATTCTGTCCAGTACTCGGCCAAGCATCAGTTTCTTCATTAGTACCCGGTGTGCAATACCTAAAAAAAAATAATAACAGAGAATTAAATACCCACAAGAGAGTCTTAGTGGCAGTGCGGAAAGAAATGTACGGGTTGGGTGCAAATATGTGCGAATACCGATAACGTATGACTTTAAAATAGCTTCAAGAATTATGAAATATGTATTTATTTAACCAAATGTACTTTTAAGATAATTTATCATGAAAGCCAGTATGAGCCTCTCTCTGAGTTTTCCTTACTGTCAGTTATTAGCGGTGCTTCATTTGATGGCACTGGTGAATACTGTAGCTTGAGTAAAGGGCAATAGTCAGTTCCTCGCAGGGCCAAGGGTAGCCAGCCAAACTCAGCCCTGGCGGGTGACATGATTAATGGAACGTATCATGCAACCTTTTCATACCTGCCAAGTGTCAATCATTCAGCTTAAGCCCCACTCACATTTAAAGGAATCCCTTCCAGCGTGTTGCTGTTTTTAATGTCAGAACTACTGTTACGTTTCACAGTCTCGGTCGCTGCAAATACCCGATTGGCAGGCCTGATTTATGCAAAGGTTAATGTTTTTAACAACATTCTGACCTTTCAAAAAGCTGACTATCGAAGGCATGTAAGTAGAGGTCATGGCAGCGAGGAGACTCTACAAACCTGCGACCTGCAGACCAGCCCATCTAGGTACATGGAAATGGAATTTCCATCTCCGTGCCACCGATGCGGACTTTTTGGCGCTCAATCAGTACCGTATAAAATAATCACGTGTTCTTGGGAGGAAGTGAAAGCTAAACCAACAGCCGCAAAAATGCAATACCATGTCACTTTGTGGTGCAGCAGATATATCTCGTGAGACACTGCAGCCCATTTGGATGCTTGAGAAACCTCTTAAGTGTCTATTCATTGCTTTTTCTGTATCAGTTTCACCCCCTGCATTACTATTGGTCCTTTTGCAACAATTTCCCGCCACCTGCTTCAAATCTGCAATCCTGTAGTCAGGCCTGTGTTTTATACTTAAGGTCCAAGCACAAACGCTGAATAATTTCTGCTTTTATTCTTTCTGAACCACTATATTCAATGCTGCTTTGCAACCCTCTAGTTATTGCAGTATTTGTATGGGCTGAACACCCCCCGCAGAGGTATAGTCAGTGCAGTATTTGTATGGGCTGCGCCCCCTGCAGCAGTATAGTCATTGCAGTATTTGCATGGGCTGAATCCCCTGCCACTGTATAGTCAGTGCAGTATTTGTATGGACTGCGGTATAGTCATTGCAGTATTTGTATGGGCTGAATCCTTTATAGTCATCACAGTATTTGTATGGGCTGAACCCCCTGCAGCGGTATAGTCATTGCAGTATTTGTATAGGCTGCGCCCCCTGCATCAGTATAGTCATTGCAGTATTTGCATGTGCTGAATCCCGTGCAGCGGTATAGTCATTGCAGTATTAGTATGGGCTGTGCCCGCAGCCGCTGTATAGTCTTTGCAGTATTTGCATGGACTAAATCCCCTGCAACGGTATAGTCATTGCAGTATTAGTATGGGCTGCACCCCATGTAGCAGTATAGTCATTGCTATATTTGTATGGGTTGAACTCCCTGCAGTGGCATAGTCATTGCTATATTTGTATGGGCTGCGTTTCTGCATCAGTATAGTTATTGTAGTGTTTGTACGGGTAGACCCCCTGCAGAGGTATAGTCATCATAGTGTTTGTATGGGCTGAACCCCTTGCAGCTGTATATTCATTGCCGTATTTGTATGTGCTGAACCTCATGCAACAGTATAGTCCTTGTTATATTTGTATGGGCGGAACTCCTTGCAGCAGAATAGTCATTGCAGTATTTGTATAGGCTGCGTCCCCTGCAGCTGTATAGTCATTGCAGTATTTGTATGGGCTGCATCCCCTGTAGCGGTACAGTCATTGCTTTATTTGTATGTGCTGAACCCACTGCAGTGGTATGGTCCTTGCTACTTTGTATCAGTTACACCCTCTTTAATGTCCTCCCTCCCAGCGCAGCCCTATGGTCATTACATATTATGCATCAGTTGCATCCAGTGCTGTTATATATACATTGCATTTTGCATCTGTTGCACCCCATGCAGTACCACAATCTTAGATCTTTTTACATAAGTTCTACTTTCTGCAACACTATATGAATGAATTCTCTAAAGTTGCCCCATCGGTACTCTATTTGTTCCTCGCTATGCAACAGCTGTCCCCGTGGTAGCACTACATTTATTGTTGTTTTCGCATCTGTTGCACCCCTTCAAGTATTATTTTCATAGCTGTTGTTGCACCATTCTTCCCGCATCAGTATGTTCCTATGCACAAAACACATTGCGTGAAGCAAAGAAAAGATCATCTGATTTAGATTTGACATGGGGGGTAGGATTCTTTACCTCACTATAAAGCACTCAGATGGGATATCCCCATTTCTAAAGGCAGACCTTCATAGTATGATTAATTCATCAACTGATCACCAATTCTATCAGCAAATAATTTCCTGAATGTTTTACAATCCCCTTTGCTCGATTCAAAATCATAAATTGACGTTGATAGAAGGGCAACCATTGATCAATGAATAATAAATCAAAGACTTGCCTAATTCTAAACAAGAAGTATTTTTCAGGTCTGCCATATGGCATGCGATAATATGCACTAGAGAGAGAGACAGTAATATTAAATTCTCTTTTTTATCAGCTTTTTGTTGTTTTGTTCATGGAGTCCGCGATATTCCATCCTTTGTCATTTAAATCAAGAGCATCCTCACCCATAACCCTGCTCGACATTATAAATTTAATATTAACTGTTAACATAGAAATCGCATGACATCGTTCAGTAGATAATCTGGTTTATATCTGGTTTATATCATTTCTAGGTTCACTATCATTGCATGTTCATCCCCTGAGAATGGCAAGCGTATTGTAACCATAATCCTTTCTAAAACTGTAATTTCATCCCTGCACAAACAAACAGGATTTCTTAGCTTAAACAAATTATCCTTTTTTCGTTATTATATACAGTGAGATGGAAACAGATATCAGTGCATTGCTTTCACATGACCTCTGTCCACTTGTTTTGCAGTGACTGAAATATTTCAGTACCTTCCAACAGCCACGTTTCAGGGAAATAAATGACCCAAAACGTCCTCCTAAATAGCATAAACTGCCTAGAATCTATATGCCACGGTTGATCAATGACATGTTATTGAGATATCTCGGAAGTAATTTAACGTGGTAGTCAACAGTGCCTGGGGTACTAAAAAGCATGAAGATGGTGCATCATTAATGGAAAGAGAGTTGGGTTGATTTTGAGTTTATTTCCTATTACAAAGAAGGAAAGGCATACCAAATATTGCTGACATGAGTTTAACAAAATTGTAAATATGTTGTGACTGGAGCGGCAGCTAAAGCGTGTACTTCACTACAACCTAACTCCAAGTAACTATATACTTATGACTTTACTCCTAGTGTACAAGAGGAAAAAGAAATCGCTCTCTCTAATGCACTACTCTGTCTCACCCTATTCCTCTCTCAGTCTATCCTCTATCTCCACTCTTTGACTAATCCCAAACTGCATTCTACTGCGATGATCTCGTAAATAACCATTCCTAGCCCTTTCCATCCTCTATTCCTCCTCACTCACCCCAAAGCTCAGTTTACTACTATGATCTCCCAAACAACCCTACTATTTTTGTCCTCATATATGTCTCCTTTGAGTCATCTCAAACCTCATTTTGCTGCTATGATTTTCCTATTCCTTTTCTAAGCACTCTTCCCTCCTCTATCTCTTCTTTATTCATCCCAAACTCTCAATTAACACTTTCTAGATTCTTCCCTCTTTTAACCCTCCATTATTCTATTCAATCTAACTAACAGACTCACACGTCCACAGCTCAAATGAACTTATAATTCTCTTACTAATCCACCACAAATTTTTTGGGGGTTCTGGAGTAGTGTGCTACTCCCCGAAAAGTGCTTTGACTCCTTGTCAGGGATAGTAAGTGCTATATAAATGCAATTGCAATTTCAATCTGAAAACCCTGCCTTTAGCCTATCTGCAGTGCAGGCCTGCATTGCCAGAATATTTAGTACAGAATGTACTTACGAAAATGTAGACTTCAAAAAGCAGTAGGCCCTTCATCATGAATGTTCCATGTTTGTCCTGGTATTCCAACGGGTTACTAATATAAACACTATCTGCTACTCTGAGAGTGGGGAAAAATACTGGGTGGATTACTATGCGTACCATGATGTCTTTGACCCTTTGTGCACCAACATTAATGGCTGCTTGGGTGCTTAGGTACATAACCTGCCCCATCACAACTAGAAGGGCACAAGTGAAGAGGCCCAGGTTGGAGAAGACAATGCCCACTCAGGGTATTTGGAATTACTGGTGGCAACTAAGCCTGCTTCAAATTTGAAATTTCCTCCACATTGATGCAGTGGTGCTGGAAAGATTTTCAGAGTAGGGGGTACTGCCATTAATGATGCATCACTGAAGTCAGAGGGATTGTGAAAAATCCAAGCATCACACAAAACAAGTGTAGCAAATGTGCCACACCCATTCAACAGGAGAGTGGGTAGGATGTAATGTGAAGCCAGTGGTGCATTGTGTAGCACTGATGTGTTAGCGGACTGTCATTTACAGACAGCACATTTTCCTTTGAAATGGTCACTAAATTTGCATAGACATACAGTTTTACTGGTACATATAGCGCACAAACAACAATGTGGGGAAATCCGGGCTCAGCGAATATTTATCATTTGTGGATCACCAAATCATGTTACTTGATTTGTTTTTATCCAGATTAAAATAACTGATTTCAATCACACTTCAGAATTACATAAAAGATGTATTTAATTTGTTCTTTCCTAATTGCTGATATATTTTTAAATGTGTATAGTTCATTTACAGGTATGTATATTTTTGTGTCTAAATTCCATTGAACATAATGGGATTTAGATCAGTTGACAGGACATTCAACACTGTTGTGATGGAGTAACCCATCCATCAAGTTCTAAATCAGGGGCATAGCCTGACATTTGACCTCTGCCTTTGAAAATGTGACAAGATAAACGCAAAATGTAAAGGCCTTTTATTGCTCATTCACCTTCTGAACTACATCTTGTTTATATTTGGGGGTGCTGCAGCCCCTCTCAGCCCCCCTAATTCCACCACCTATGCACTGATCTAATCTTGATTAGTTTCAGGCATTTTACATTACAGATATGATGCGAAATGCCTGAGATTGTGCATTATGTCACACTACATAAATAAGATTTTGTTTGGGTTAAAATCCTACTGTGGGAAGAGAGGAACAAAACAAACAATCTGAATGCAAATGGTTATTATTTTAATGCCTGGCACCCATACAACATCTTGAAAAATCATTTTGAGGTGAATTTCCTCCAGAGTGCACTGTTCAAGTAACCTTTTGTTACTGAAAAAAGCATCAGGGGAAGTGCTATAGAATGTGAGGCTGCTGTACTTACAATATCAACTGCCTCTTCATGTCCTGAAGACTTCCCTGTTTTTTCTTATTTCCTTGGTCATTTGAGATTTGGATTCTGAAGGAAAGTATCACTCATTCTTTGTCTACAATCTGTGCTGCATCATCAGATGCATAGTTGCATTTTTTGGTGAAATTCAAGGTAGTTTAGTGCCTTTTTTTTCGAAATATTTGAAGGATATCTTTGAGCTTTAAACAGGGAGTTTAGGACCGTAGATCTTTTGGGACTGCAGAGGTCTGGTCCTGGCTTTTCTTGTTTCTTTGTGTTACATATATTTTTTCCCTTTCCCGATGTTTGTGTTTGTATTTTTCACATTCTCACTGCTGGTTTGTTGGAGATAATTTAAGTGGTCTTGAATTTCTACCAAATGTAATTTTTTTGTTGTCTGCATGTGTCTGTTGGTGGCTGGGGTGGATGAAATTCCAGGAGTCCAGAAAAATGCAGCTAGATATTATCCTATGTTCTCAGCAACTTTATTCTTTTTTTCGCATCCACAATGTACATTCTTGCCCTCGACTGTGTGTGTGTATGTGGTTTTTTGGGTGTCTGTGTGTGTGTCTGTCTATGGGTGTGTGTGTGCAAGTGTATGTGTCACTATGTGTGTGTGTTATTGTCCGATTGTGTGTGATGAATGTCCTTTTCTGCAAATTTTGAAAGTCCTTGGCTGGGGTAATTTTATGCAGGGTTATTTGTGTTTTGTGCTGCTGGGCTATTATATTTTTTTAAATGGTTGATGTTTTACAGTCATTAATGTTGCTTTACTGGTGGTGTATAGACCCATGGATAGGCATATTTTGGATATGTATTTGTGCAATTCTTTCCATGCAATGCTTCATGTGTTTGTTGGTGGAAGGGTAGTAAGGGGCTCAAGACACTATTATTTCCTATTTAGATTTTTTTTTAATTCCTCTGTTTGTTGCTGAATGTTCTTGAGTTTTAAATGTTTTAGTCCAGATGTTTGAGTATATTGTGCCATTTTACTGTTTGGGGCCTTGTCTGATGTTATTTATTAATGTATTTTTTGTATTCTCACTGCTGCTTTGCTGGAGATATTTTAGGTGGCCTTGAATTCCTGCTAAATGTAGGCCCATATTTATACTTTTTTAGCGCCGCATTTGCGTCATTTTTTTACACAAAAGCAGCATAAACTTACAAATTACTTTTGTATTTTGTAAGCTTGCGCTGCTTTTGCTTAAAAAAATTACGCAAATGCAGCGCTCAAAAAGTATAACTATTGGCTGTAGTTTTTTGTTGTCTGCATATATCTTTAGTGGCAGAGATGGAGGTATATCAAGGAGTCCAGGTAAATGTAGTCAGACATAATCATTTGTTCCTAGCCACTTTATCCCTTTTTCTCAGCTACGTTGTGCATTCTTGCCCTCCATTGTGTGCATGTGTGTGTGTGTTTGTGTGTTTTGTATGTGTGAGAGATACTATGTGTGTGGACATATGTGCTTGAGTGGGTGTTTGTGTGTGATTACTGTGCATTTCTGCAACGTCTGAAAGTTTTTGACTCAGGTAATTTTGCATGGGCTATTTGTATGTTGTTCTGCTGTGTTACTACATATTTTTTCATGCTTGATTTGTTGCAGTCATTGTGCTGCTTTACAGGTTGTGTATTGACCCACCCATGGGCATGTAAAGCCACACATATTTTGGGTACATATTTGTGCAATACTTTCCTGGTAATGCTTCATTTATTTGTTGGTGGTGGAGGGAGGAAGGAGCTATTGGCATGTGGTGATCTTCATTTTTTGCTCTATGGGCCAGATGTACAAAGCCATTTAGCATTTCTTAATGGTCCGAATCACTATTTTGGGCTGTTAGGAAATGCGAAATGGGCTTTTCAGACACACAAAGTCCCCTAGAGATTCTCAAATAGTCTTTTCTACCTAGTAGAAATCAAAATTTACTATCCTCTAAGTAGGAAATTGCAAATAAGGATTGCCTATTTTCAATTCTTATTCAGGTGTACAAAGCAATTCTTAAATGCTAATTTGGCATTTAGGAAATGCAATTACTATCAACTCCAAGTCAATGGTAACCATGTGCAATTGTAAAAAAGCACCCAAAGATGCTTTTTTTAAAAAGTGCAATAGAGCACACATATGCCCTTAAGGCATATGTTTGCTCTACATGTGCACCACTATTTTTTGGGTGCATAACAGGGGGCCCTTTGCCCATAGCCTGCCTTGCATTGCATGTCCATTGTAACAAATGGCATGGGAATTTTTAAATTTGATTTTCTAATAGCGATTTCTACTTGGTAGAGATTGCTATTAGAAAATTTACATTTTGTATTTCCTAAATATCAATTTTTATGGAGTCCCTATTTAGAAAATACCAAATTTCATCTATGTACATCTGGCTATATGTTTCCTTCTTTCTTATTGTGTGCTCTCCATTTTGTGAACTCAGTCTGTGTTTCTTTTGTGGCCATTTAATCTTTGTTTTCTAGGCCTTCTCCTTTCTTGCCATGTGGCCAGCCACCATTTTGTGAAATCAATGTATGTTTCATAGGCAGCCTTTTTGTCTTTACTCTCCATGACTCCTCCTTTCTTTTCTTGTGCTGCTTGTCCACCATTTTGTCAATCCAATGTATGCCACATAGGTGTCAATCATGTCGCTAATCCCCATGCCTTCTTCATTGTCAAGCCATAGGCTCATCTACCATTTTGTGTATGTTATGTGTGGCCTCAGTGAGAGTAGCCAGACACCGGGGTGCGAGTGGTCGCAGGTCCAAAGCACGGGGGCGGTGCCCGGGGAAACAGACCACAGACATTGACATGGAGATGGCGGCCAAGCTTTCGTCAGGCCTGGTGAGCTGTGCCACATGCTGGAAGTTTGGGTTTGGCTAGGCGGCTGGGCAGTAATGGGGTCTGGAGGAGTGGAAGAGATTAGGTCCACTGAAGGTTGCAGAGCCCGGGAACTCCACCAAGTACCAGTCCAGCCAGAGCAAGACAACCAAGAGGAGGAGCTGGAGTACGAAGCACTGCCCGAGGGATCCACTGTCCCCACCCACATGGTGGCCAAGGCTGTGGCTGGCATCACAGAGCACTGCCTCATGTACCCCCTGGACTGCATTAAGACCTATATGCAATGCCTTCAACCAGAACCTGCCACTCATTATCAGAATGTGATGGATGTACTGATGTGGATCATCTGAACAGAGGGATTTTTTAGGCCAGTGTGTGGAATCAATGTCACCACCACAGGTGCAGGTCCAGCCTATGCCCTATACTTTGCCTGCTATGAAAAGCTATAAAAGATCACAGAGTGCGACTCTGCTCCATGATGCAGCCATGAATCCAGCAGAAGTGGTGAAGCAGAGGATGCTGATATACAACTCCCTCTACAGAAGGGTGACAGACGGCACGTGGGCATACTACCCCCAAGCACTCACTGGGCCACGGGGGTTTGAAAAGCCAGTGGTGAGCATCTTCGATGCCAGGCCACGCCCCTCTCAAAGTTGAGCCTGTGGCTTCTCTCCTCTGAGAGGCCATGGCCCGCTCCGACTCATTACAGGGTTATCCTGCACATGTGGAGCCCCCGGGCCCATCCGCTGGTAAGCACCACTGTTTGGGGGGCATAAAATCCCACAACATTTGGGGATCATCAAATATGATTTCCTCATCTTTTACCTAGTAATATAAATGATTATCAGGTCTGTTGAGTAGTAATACTGAAAGGGGCCTTGCTCACTGGGGTTATATGATCTGCCATTTGGCAGATGTGTGATGTATGTCTAAAAGTATACGCAGAAAGAATCTAAGGTAAACATTGGATGTCCCCCCTAACACCCTCATTTGTAACTGTCAATACTCTCAAAGATTTCAGTTTGACAAAGGGGAAGCATTCCTGTACTTGAATAGTGTCATAAAATACTTCCAGGCATCCCCCATTTAATTTGCTTATGCAAACAAACTTTTGAGTGCTGAGCCCTCACGAGCCATGAGACAATTTGTGCACCATGTTGTGTTCCCCAAAATTATTTGGATATCATCTAGTAGATTTCCTAAGCCCAAAAGAAAACTATGACTGAGACTTATAGAATAACAAGAAAACTAGAAGGTGTCTCTCTTCCAGAGGTATGCCCTTGTTATATAATAAGTTGTATTTGTATAGCGCTTACTATACTTGACGAGGCGTTGAAGCGCTTTGCAGAGAGTTGTGGTCAGTCAACTGGGTATTGGGGTTAGTTTTGCATGTTCTTTCCATTCATTCTGTGGTAATGGTCAGCATAGATGTGATCAATAGAGGGGGGGCTAGGTGACAAACAATTTTTTGCTGGAATTAATAGATATTGTTATGGTTTCCAAAGAACTTTAGGGCAGATAGGCATGGTATTTTCAGAGTGACAGAAAGTAGAAAGAAGCAGAGGGCAATTCAAAAATAAAAGTGATAGAAGGCCAATTTTTTATGCAGGATTTTAAGGGTTAGAACAGGTTAAGAATTGTACCAGGCAAATTATGGATGTAAACATGTTGAAAAAAACAGTCCAAATATACTTCTCACAGTAAAAAAGGAGAAGCACAAGAAACCATATTTAATACTAAGTTATATTGTTAGACCTGACATGCCTTAGGGTGGTCACCCCTAACTTTTTGCCTGCCTCCCTCCACTTTTTGGACCCTGTTTTGCTGGCTTTTAGACTCTGCACACTTTACCACTGCTAACCAGTGCTAAAGTGCACATGCTCTCTCCCTTTTTAAACATGGTAACTTTGGATCATACCTGATTGGACTATTTAATTTACCTATAATTCCCTAGTAATGTGCACTATATGTGCCTAGGGCCTGTAGATTAAATGCTACTAGTGGACCTGCAGCACTGGTTGTGCCACCCACTTAAGTAGCCCCCTTAACCTTGTCTCAGGCTTGCCATTGCAAGGCCTGTGTGTGCAGTTTCACTGCCACTTCGACTTGGCATTTAAAAGTACTTGCCAAGCCTAGAACTCCCCTTTTTCTACATATAAGTCACCCCTAATGTGTGCCCTAGGTAACCCCTAGAGCAGGGTGCTGTGTAGGTAAAAGGCAGGACATGTACCTGTGTAGTTATATGTCCTGGTAGTGTAAAACTCATAAATTCGTTTTTACAGTACTGTGAGGCCTGCTCCCTTCATAGGCTAACATTGGGGCTGCCCTCATACAGTGTTGAAGTAGCAGCTGCTGATCTGAAAGGAGCAGGAAGGTCATATTTAGTATGGCCAGAATGGTGATACAAAATCCTGCTGACTGGTGAAGTCGGATTTAATATTACTATCGTAGAAATGCCACTTTTAGAAAGTGAGCATTTCTTTGCACTTAAATCTTTCTGTGCCTTACAATCCACGTCTGGCTGGGCTTGGTTGACAGCTCCTTGTGCATTCACTCAGACACACCCCAAACACAGGGTACTCAGCCTCACTTGCATACATCTGCATTTTGAATGGGTCTTCCTGGGCTGGGAGGGTGGAGGGCCTGCTCTCACACAAAGGACTGCCACACCCCCTACTGGGACCCTGGCAGACAGGATTGAACTGAAAGGGGACCTGGTGCACGTCTTAGCCACTCTTTGAAGTCTCCCCCACTTCAAAGGCACATTTGGGTATAAAACAGGGCCTCTGCCCTACCTCATCAGACACTTGCTGGAAAAGAAACCTGAACCAGAAACTACATCCTGCCAAGAAGAACTGCCTGGCTGCTCAAAGGACTCACCTGTCTGCTTTCTACAAAGGACTGCTGCTTTGCTGTTGGCCTGCTGCCTTGCTGAACTCTTGTCTGGCTGTGAAAGTGCTCTCCAAGGGCTTGGAAAGAGCTTGCCTCCTGTTCCCTGAAGTCTCAGGACCAAAAAGACTTCTTTTTTTCACTTGGACGCTCCGTGCGCCGAAATTTTCGACGCACAGCTTGTTCTGCGGCGAGAAAAACGCCGCACACCGACGCTGATAGACGCGACGCCTGCCGTAAGATAGAAATTTTGACGCGTAGCCCCGCAGAACGACGCACAGCCGGAAAACAAGCAGGAAAATCCACGCACAGACCCGGGACATCTGGTAATCCCCGCGATCCACAGAAAGAGACTGTCCGCGCACCGGAAAACAACGCACGACTTCCCCGCGTGAAAAATAACGACGCACACACCATTTTTCCACGTATCTCTTCTTCTGTGGCCCTCTGAGGAGATTTTCAAATCCAAACCAGGTACTTTGTGCTTGAAAGAGACTTTGTTTGCTTTTCAAAGACTTAAGACACTTCATATCACTTTTCAGTGATATCTCTACAAATTCACATTGCAACTTTATTCGTTTTGACCTACACTTATCCTGATAAATATTATATATTTTTCTAAACACTGTGTGGTGTATTTTTGTGGTGCTATATGGTGGTATTGTATGATTTATTGCACAAATACTTTACACATTGCCTTCTAAATTAAGCCTGACTGCTCGTGCCAAGCTACCCGAGGGTGGGCACAGGCTAATTTTGGATTGCGTGTGACTTACCCTGACTAAAGTGAGGGTTCTTGCTTGGACAGAGGGTAACCTGACTGCCGACCAAAAACCCTATTTCTAACATTGGTGATCAGCGGTGAGGATAGGACTTGTATTTGTGCAGTGACATACAGTAGCTAAGTATTTCACTACCTACCCAGAGTTGAAGGTCAACTTGATTTTTATCTCTTTTTGCAAATTCGTTTTTCCTGACAATTTTCAAAAACTAAATCCTCACTCAACATGTCTCTGACTGGGTCTCAAAAAGGAGACTTTGACCTAGTCCTGTTGGATACATATACGGTCAAACAGCTAAGAGGGTTCTGCAGGGCAATGAGGGTACCCTCCCAAGGGGCCTCCAAAAAGGAGGACTTTCAAGTGGCGCTGAGGGCCTGGGCAGAAGCCCATTTAGAAGAGGATGATGAAGAAGAGGAGCCAGAAAATGGCCCCTCAGAGGATTTGTTGCTATCTGTGGATGATGTTACCCCTGCAATTGTGCCCCCTTCCAGACCAGGGAGTAGTGTCTCTGTGCAAAGCCTGACCGCAGAGGAAAGGAGAGAGGAAAGGGAGTTCCAATTGCAAATGGCAAAACTGAAAATTGAGGCTCAACAAGAGGAAAGAAGGGCAGAGAGAGAAGTCAAGCAAGCTGAGGCTGAAAGAGCAGCCAAACAGATTCAAGATTAAGCTGAAAGGGCAGCCAATCAGGTGGAAGCTGAAAGAGCTTTGGCTGAAAAGAAACTATTATTGGCTCATGAACTGAGTCTCAAGGAGCTGGAGATCAAGGCAAGACAGTCTGAATCCAGCAATAATGGTGGCAGCATACAGACAGGACCTGCTGGAGAAAAGAAGGTTCGTATACCCAAAAATGTGGTGCCCAGTTTTGTGGTGGGAGATGACATAGATAAATGGTTAGCTAGAACTTCGCCGCACGGCTTCGCAAGGACAACGCCGCCCGACCTCCAGAGGAGAAATCGATGCGACGCCTGCCGTAAGATCAAAATTTCAACGCGTAGCCCCGCAGAACGACGCGCAGCAGGAAAACAAGCAGGAAAATCCACGCACAGACCTGGGACATCTGGTAATCCCCGCGATCCACAGAAAGAGAATGTCCGCGCCGGAAAACGACGCACGACTTCCCCGCGTGAAAAATAACGACGCAAGTCCGTGTGTGCTGGGGAGAAATCGACGCACACACCATTTTTCCACGTATCTCTTCTTCTATGGCCCTCTGAGGAGATTTTCAAATCCAAACCAGGTACTTTGTGCTTGAAAGAGACTTTGTTTGCTTTTTAAAGACTTAAGACACTTCATATCACTTTTCAGTGATATCTCTACAAATTCACATTGCAACTTTATTCGTTTTGACCTACAATTATCCTGATAAATATTATATATTTTTCTAAACACTGTGTGGTGTATTTTTGTGGTGCTATATGGTGGTATTGTATGATTTATTGCACAAATACTTTACACATTGCCTTCTAAGTTAAGCCTGACTGCTCGTGCCAAGCTACCCGAGGGTGGGCACAGGCTAATTTTGGATTGTGTGTGACTTACCCTGACTAGAGTGAGGGTTCTTGCTTGGACAGAGGGTAACCTGACTGCCAACCAAAAACACAATTTCTAACATATATAAATTATTGTTAGTTAATGCAAATGATATGTGCCATAAACAATAGTATAAAAAATGGTATGTAAACACCCCACCAACTTAAAAATATAACAAGGCAATTCATATAGACCCATTGTAGTAACCATTAGCATATTCAGTGCCATGTTTGTCACCCATTTAATGTCTTGTTTGGAAAGTGCTGTCCCTTTCATCTGCTCCAAGAGCACCCCCACAGAACAGACACCAGGTCCAGCAGAATGGATGCGTCTGGAGTCACCTTCTGCTTCAAGCATCCTTGTGGAGTAGTAGCGCTTAGAGTAAGACAAAGCTGTCAAAGAATCTCTTGCATTAGTATATGATATGGCAGCAGGTTATATAGCCAGTCCCTCTTTGAATCCACAGACTCAGTACTCATAAATGTTAGCTTGTTATAATGCTTTAGAATGTGTGTGTTGTTCATCATAAAACTGTGCTGGAGTTATCACTGTCACCATCATAAAAAAACACCTCTTTGACTAAACAAAACAGTTATGTGCTTGTAGGTGAGGGTATTAGATGATCTATCATCTACAGGAGATATTGGGAGACCAAATCATGAACCCCCAAATAAGTAAACACACGAATTGGTAATAAGCTAATTATTATGTGCCATTCTACAATGAATGTGATAAGAATTAATAGTATTAACAAATGAGTAAAGAAAAGTGATACAAGTGTGAACTCTAAATTCACTCTAAACATACTTTATCATATGCCTTTACCCAGTTAGTACTGAAAAGACCCTGTGAACCTTTATGGCATTATGCTTGAGGTCAAAACACCATCTGACATCATCCATATAACAACCAGTCCTTCTTCCTAGCCTCACCACAATCATTGGTATTTCTTATACCTAGTGCACATATTATGGACTGTAGCTCTTGTATTTGTCACATAGGACATTAATTAATACATTGATTTCGATTTTAGGAAGTGTGCAGATGCAACTGGTGATGTATTTGATTCCTTTTATACGAAAATATGCAAAGTCATTCACACTTGCAAAACAGTTACTAAACTGAGTTGGAAGGTAAAATACTTCAGAGTAGAACAATCTCTTATATGGCTTGTTAATGTGAGCAATAAAAAAATATTTCAATTTTGAGACGCCCAAGTTAGTAACAAAGAGGCATGTTTTCTTGGGTGTAGACTTCTGTCACAAACCTCAAATAATTCAAAATATGAACAATGGGAACTATAACATATGGAGGGCTGTGTTTTGTGCAGCATTGTCTAAACAATAGTGAAAAGCTATACTTCAGGTGTCAAGGCCTGTGATTTCCTCCTAACTGGGCCATCCTGACCTGTTCTCTGGCTACCGTGCATAGACATGTAAGGTATTTGTAGAGGTTTGAGCAGAAAACATCTCAAGTAAACACTGGATTCTTGCTCACTTAACACTTTTAGGTAAGTCATGTAAAACAGCTTGCTGCTTCGGCTCACTCCAAGGACTACATCTTCCTCTGTAACCTAAAGTTCCACATTGACGACCCCAAAAACAACAACACCGCACACCTCCTCAACATTATGAGCAGCCTCAGATTGACCCAGATCATCCACGACTCTTCACATACCATACAGGTTAACCCAGATCATCCACAACGCCAGACACACACTGGACCCCAGTTTCACCTCAAGCAACCACGTCAAATACAGTCATGTCCCAGAACTCACATGTACCAATCACTCCATCATCCACTTCAGCATCTCCAGCCTCTGTACCTCAATCCCCAGATGACCAGCGCCCCAACCAGAGTTGGAACAAAATCTCAGAGCTGGGCTGGGCAGACACCCTTAACACCTCCAACCCTGCAACTGTTACCAACCTTAAACAGGGAGTGAAAAACTTCAATGCCTGGATCACCAATTGCTTAGAAAGCATCATCCCCATCAAGAGCAACATGCAGAGAAAATCATCTAAAAACGCCAGCTGGTACATCTAAGAACCCAGAACAGTTCAACAAAACAGCTAACAGCTGGAGAGGAGACGGGGCACCAGCAAAAACTAGACCAACAGGGCAGCCTTCAAGACTTCCCTCAACCTCTATCATAGCCTGCTGAGGGCAACAAAGAAGACAGCCCTTGCCACAGCATCGAAAAAAGCACCAACTACACCAAAGAACTTTTCAACATCTTTAACCCCTTCTGTGCCCAGGACGTAATGGTTACGTCCTGAGGCACAGTGCTGCTGTGCCCAGGACGTAACCATTACGTCCTGTGCACAGAGCCCAGAGGGAGCGCTAGCGCTCCCTCTGTGGGGTTCCCCCCACCCCCCCAAGTCAGGGATGGAAGGGGAAGCCCTTCCCCTTCCACCCCCGACCCCCCCAACCCCCCCTGTGACGTCAGCGCGTGAGCGCGCGCTGATTAGTCACAGGGTCTCCCCCATCGCGCTGGAAGCAGAGCTTCCAGCGCGATTGAAAAAGAAATGCTTTTGCATTTCTTTTTCAATCCCATGGGGGAGGCCCCGAGAGGCTTCAAAGGGAAGGAAATGTATTTCCTTCCCTTTGAAGTCTCTCACAGGTTTCAAAAGCCGGTTTGCTTGCAATCCGGCTTTTGAAACCCCACTAGACACCAGGGATTTTTTTTTTTTTCAGTGAAATTGGCAAAAGGGAGCGACCCCTTGGGCAAGGGTCGCTCCCGGGGGGGGCATTTTTTTAGGAAGGCCTTTTATGCCCCCCCTGGGGGCAGATTGGCCTATTATTAGGCCGATCTGCCCCCGGGGGGGCAGAAACCTCTAGGCACCAGGGACTTTTTTTTTTTTTTTTGTGATGATTTCTTTTTTTTTTAGGTGGGGAGCGATCCCTTAGGCAAGGGTCGCTCCCCTACGGGGCAATATATATTTAGGCCAATTCTGCCCCCCTTGGGGGCAGATTGGCCTATTTTGATGAGGCCAATCTGCCCCCAAGGGGGGCAGAAACCATTAGACACCAGGGAGTTTGTTTTTGCGCGCGAATTTCACGCAACGGGAGCGACCCCTTTGGCAAGGGTCGCTCCCAGGGGGGGCATTTTTTTGGGAAGGCCTTTTCTGCCCCCCCTGGGGGCAGATCGGCCTATTATTATTACAAGGGTCGCTCCCCTGGGGGGCAAACTGTGTTTAGACCATTTCTGCCCCCCTTGGGGGCAGATTGGTCGATTTTAGGTCAATCTGCCCCAAGGGGGCAGAAATCACTAGGCACCGGGGATTTGTTTTTTGGCGCCAATGTCACGCAGGGGGAGCGACCCCGTAGGCAAGGGTCGCACCTGGGCAGGGGGGGTTTGGGGGGGTGGGGGGTCAAATTTATTTTAGGGCATTTCCTCCCCCCCTGGGGCCGGCTGAGCTAGAGGCCAAAATCCACATGTAGGCACTTTGCAAAAAACACCTCTGTTTTCTGTGAAAAAATGTGATGTGTCCACGTTGTGTTTTGGGCCATTTCCTGTCGCGAGCGCTAGGCCTACCCACACAAGTGAGGTATCATTTTTATCGGGAGACGTGGGGGAACGCTGGGTGGAAGGAAATTTGTGGCTCCTCTCAGATTCCAGAACTTTCTGCCACAGAAATGTGAGGAACATGTGTTTTTTTAGCCTAATTTTGAGGTTTGCAAAGGATTCTGGGTAACAGAACCTGGTCCGAGCCACACAAATCACCCCATCTTGGATTCCCCTAGGTCTCTAGTTTTCAGAAATGCACAGGTTTGGTAGGTTTCCCTAGGTGGCGGCTGAGCTAGAGGCCAAAATCTACAGGTAGGCACTTTGCTAAAAACAGGTCTATTTTCTGTGATGTGTCCACGTTGCGCTTTGGGGCGTTTCCTGTCGTGGGCGCTAGGCCTACCCACACAAGTGAGGTATCAATTTTATCGGGAGACGTGGGGGAACGCTTGGTGGAAGGAAATTTGTGGCTCCTCTCAGATTCCAGAACTTTCTGCCACAGAAATGTGAGGAACATGTGTTTTTTTAGCCAAATTTTGAGGTTTGCAAAGGATTCTGGGTAACAGAACCTGGTCCCAGCCACACAAGTCACCCCATCTTGGATTCCCCTAGGTCTCTAGTTTTCAGAAATGCACAGGTTTGGTAGGTTTCCCTAGGTGGTGGCTGAGCTACAGGCCAAAATCCACAGGTAGGCACTTTGCTAAAAACAGGTCTGTTTTCTGTGATGTGTCCACGTTGCGCTTTGGGGCGTTTCCTGTCGCGGGCGCTAGGCCTACCCACACAAGTGAGGTATCATTTTTATCGGGAGACGTGGGGGAACGCTGGGTGGAAGGAAATTTGTGGCTCCTCTCAGATTCCAGAACTTTCTGCCACAGAAATGTGAGAAACATGTGTTTTTTTAGCCAAATTTTGAGGTTTGCAAAGGATTCTGGGTAACAGAACCTGGTCCCAGCCACACAAGTCACCCCATCTTGGATTCCCCCAGGTCTCTAGTTTTCAGAAATGCACAGGTTTGGTAGGTTTCCCTAGGTGGCGGCTGAGCTACAGGCCAAAATCTACAGGTAGGCACTTTGCAAAAAACACCTCTGTTTTCCTTCAAAAATTTGGCTGTGTCCACGTTGCGCTTTGGGGCGTTTCCTGTCGCGGGCGCTAGACCTACCCACACAAGTGAGGTATAATTTTTATCGGGAGACGTGGGGGAACGCTGGGCGGAAGGAAATTTGTGTCTCCTCTCAGATTCCAGAACTTTCTGCCACAGAAATGTGAGGAACATGTGTTTTTTTAGCCAAATTTTGAGGTTTGCAAAGGATTCTGGGTAACAGAACCTGGTCCGAGCCACACAAGTCACCCCATCTTGGATTCCCCTAGGTCTCTAGTTTTCAGAAATGCACAGGTTTGGTAGGTTTCCCTAGGTGGCGTCTGAGCTACAGGCCAAAATCTACAGGTAGGCACTTTGCTAAAAACAGGTCTGTTTTCTGTGATTTGTCCACGTTGCGCTTTGGGGCGTTTCCTGTCGCGGGCGCTAGACCTACCCACACAAGTGAGGTATCATTTTTATCGGGAGACGTGGGGGAACGCTGGGTGGAAGGAAATGTGTGGCTCCTCTCAGATTCCAGAACTTTCTGCCACAGAAATGTGAGGAACATGTGTTTTTTTAGCCAAATTTTGAGGTTTGCAAAGGATTCTGGGTAACAGAACCTGGTCCCAGCCACACAAGTCACCCCATCTTGGATTCCCCTAGGTCTCTAGTTTTCAGAAATGCACAGGTTTGGTAGGTTTCCCTAGGTGGCGGCTGAGCTAAAGGCCAAAATCTACAGGTAGGCACTTTGCTAAAAACAGGTCTGTTTTCTGTGATGTGTCCACGTTGTGTTTTGGGGCGTATCCTGTCGCGGGCGCTAGGCCTACCCACACAAGTGAGGTATCATTTTTATCGGGAGACTTGGGGGAACATAGAATAGCAAAACAAGTGTTATTGCCCCTTGTCTTTCTCTACATTTTTCCCTTCCAAATGTAAGACAGTGTGTAAAAAAGACATCTATTTGAGAAATGCCCTGTAATTCACATGCTAGTATGGGCACCCTGGAATTCAGAGATGTGCAAATAACCACTGCTTCTCAACACCTTATCTTGTGCCCATTTTGGAAATACAAAGGTTTTCTTGATAGCTATTTTTTACTCTTTATATTTCAGCAAATGAATTGCTGTATACCCGGCATAGAATGAAAACCCACTGCAGGGTGCAGGTCATTTATTGGCTCTGGGTACTCAGAGTTCTTGATAAACCTACAAGCCCTATATATCCCCGCAACCAGAAGAGTCCAGCAGACGTAACGGTATATTGCTTTCGAAAATCTGACATTGCAGGAAAAAATTACAGAGTAAAACTTAGAGAAAAATGGATGTTTTTTTTCACCTCAATTTCAATATTTTTCTTTTTCAGTTGTTATTTTCTGTAGGAAACCCTTGTAGGATCTACACAAATTACCCCTTGCTGAATTCAGAATTTTGTCTACTTTTCAAAAATGTTGCGGTTTCTGGGATCTAGCATTGGTTTCATGCCCATTTCTGTCACTGACTGGAAGGAGGCTGAAAGCACAAAAAAATCGTAAAAATGGGGTATGTCCCAGTAAAATGCCAAAATTGTGTTGAAAAATTGGGTTTTCTGATTCAAGTCTGCCTGTTCCTGAAAGCTGGGAAGCTGGTGATTTTATCACCGCAAACCCTTTGTTGATGCCCTTTTCAGGGAAAAAACCACAAGCCTTCTTCTGCAGCCCATTTTTCCAATTTTTTTAAAAAAAACGAAATTTTCACTGTTTTTTGGTTAATTTCTTGGCCTCCTTCTGGGGAACCCACAAAGTCTGGGTACCTCTAGAATCCCTAGGATGTTGGAAAAAAAGGACGCAAATTTGGCGTGGGTAGCTTACGTGAACAAAAAGTTATGAGGGCCTAAGCGCGAACTGCTCCAAATAGCCAAAAAAAGGCTCGGCACAGAAGGGGGAAAAGGCCTGGCAGCGAAGGGGTTAAGGAATTCTCCAACCTGGGTGCCAAACAAAACTAACATCATACCCTTAGAGGAGCTGTGACAACCTTGCCTACTTCTTCCACGACAAGATCACAACCATACACAGAAACATCAAACCCCAACCCACACCTATTGATTTCCTCGACCCCACCACAACCGACATGAACCACAAACTGACCACCTGGAACATCCTCTCCACCCAGGACATCACATCCACCATAAAATCCATCCACTCAAGAGCTCCCACAGACCCATGCCCCCGCCCCATCTTCAACCTTGGAAACCAGAGGATCGGGCAGGAACTCACCACCCTGCTCAACACCTCTATCACCACTGCAACATTTTCTGATACCTGGAAAAACGCCAAAGTCAGACAACTACTCAAAAAATCCTCTACCGCCCCCAGCAAACCCAAAAACTACCGGCCAATCTCCATGCTCCCATTCCCAGCAAAGGTACTGGAAAATATCATCAACAAGCAACTCATGACATACCTGGAGCACAACAAGCTACTCGACGCCTCCCAATTCAGCTTCCACAACAATCACAGCATGAAAACTACCCTGAGCGCAGCTACTGATGACATTCAAACCCTTCTCGACCGAGGTGAAACAGCAGCTTCAACACTGTATCCCACCATATGCTGATCAAAAGACTTCAGCACATTAGCATCCAAGGGAACGTGCTCAGGTGGATCACCACCTTCCTCAGCGGAAGAACTGAGAGGACCCTCTTCCACTTTTCACCTCCAAACCCAAGAAATTCACCTGCCTCCCTCCTTCATTACATATATGACCCCGCTGACCAACATTGTCAGATCTCATGGTCTCAACATAATTTCCTATGCAGGCAACACCCAACTCATCCTCTCACTCACCGATGACCCCTCCACCACCAGAAACAACTTCCACAGATGCATGAGAAGCGTCACTCACTGGATAAAGAACTACTACCTGCAGCTGAACAGACAAGATGGAAGTAATGATTTTTGGCAACAGCAGCAACACATGGAGCGACTCCTGGTAGCCTACAGAACTAGGACCTTCACCCACTCCCTCCGACCACACCAGAAACCTCGGAATCATCATTGACAACCAGCTCACCATGAAACCACAGATCAATGCTGTATCTTCCGCCTGCTTCCTCACTTTGCCCATGCTACATAAGATCTTCAGGTGGCTAGCCCTACACACAAGACACACCATGACACAGGCCCTCATCACCAGCCAACTGGACTATGGCACCACCCATCACACCCCATCTCAGTCAACTCCACTGGCTCCCCATACAGAAGAGATGCCAATTCAGTCTGCTGACCCATGCACACAAGGCTGTACACAACCAAGAACCTGCGTACATTAACCACTGCCTGAAATTCTATCAACCGCTGAGAAGACTACACTTTGCCTCCCTTTCACTTGCCCATACTCCCTGCAGCTACCAAAGCAGAAGTGGCAGAGACTCCTTCAATCACAATCAGCAAAAACCTGGAACAGCCTCCCCACACATTTCTGAACCATCACCTCACTATTGGAATTCTGAATGAACCTCAAGTCCTGGCTGTTCGAATAAGACTCCGGGACCTGAAAGCGCCTGGATAATCTATAAGGTGATTAGCCACACTTTATGTATCCTTAATGATTGATGTTGTGCATAAGCAGCTAGAGTGCCAGGCATCACTGAAGAGAAGCAATCTCTGTATGTGTTTAGAATTATAATGTGAATCTCTAATAATAGGAATGTTTTACTTTCATATTTGTAGCCCAAAGTTTGTATGACCCAAGAAATGTCTGCCAGGAAGGAGTATCAAAATACTACTGCATCAAAAAACACTCTACAAGCTATGCATAAATAGTTAGATCAATGTCACACCACACACAACCCAAGAAATAGGAGGGTGTAGAATCTAATCTAAAATTGCATATTAAAAAACAATGTTGGTGTAACATGTCTAGATGCATCGTTTGTGTGCAAGGATGGTTACTAGCCAATGAAGACAACAGTTCTGGCAATATGATGTGAAGTGGGATGTACTAGATAGCCCACTGTGACATAACACTTCCAAAATGTTTTTGGACATCTGGGGCTGTATCAAGTATCAGGTACACTGTTAATGTTTGAGCCACAGATGCGTGGGGGCAAACATAAACAGTGTGCTTGATTACAATGAATACACTATACCTACGGCAGCATGAACCCAGGGCTGCCCTTATTGCAGCGTATTCAGTGAAATACGGAGTGGCTGCTTAGCCGCTTCATGTTTCACTGTGCAGGCGGCACCTGGCTGCACCTGGTTGCACTTTAGAGAGGGGACAGAGATGCCCCTGCAGGTGGATGCAGTGAGTGACTGCACCCACCTACAGGGTGATGTTGGGGGGGTCATGGGATCCCCTTTGTCTCCTGTAGAAGGCTTCCCCCAGGCAGCATGTTGTTAGAGTTCCTCCTGAAGGATTCTTGCCTTTGCATATACGTCTATAATATGGCATGGGCACAAAGGCAAAGAGATTCACTCATATTCCCTCAGTTGCATGGGGCCACACCCCTATGCAAATGAGTGACTACCCTCTTGAGATGGCGATGACCCTACATATGCCCCAGCGTTATCAGAATTACAAAAGGGGCCCACAAGCATCTTGGCCACCTTCTGTAATACCAAAGTGCCTGGTGAGCACAAAGGAGGTGCACACAACCACCGCACCCCCAGGGCATTTTGTATAATATTGCCACTAGAGCTTAGTACATAATCAAGCAGGACCTCTGAGAGACTCTAGATGAGGATATAAACATCCAGCACTTCTATTTGTGCGCATAGGACACACTGTGGTGGAGCGCTCATGGTACGATCCGAGATATCCCTGGAATATCTCTAACAAAAAAGACCTTCACAATTATAGCTGGTGAAGGTGCAGTCGTTTACCTGCAAATGAATGTCCATGCCCACAATTATCCTCAGACTGAACAAGCCACTCTGTTGAAGCTGTGCCAGAGCTCCACTGTCAGCAATTCTTCAAGGATGGATTTGCAGTCACAAAACAGATTTACTACATACTGTTTTACTCAATGCCCAGAGAAATACTTGTATAATGTATTGGAAAGCTGAACTATGGTTTTCTGGAGCACACATATCACTGGGTCCATCTTGTCTCAGCTCTCACATACCTTTCTTTCCTGCACATCATGTAGGATTTTTGAGTCAATATGGGTAACAGTTTAACAATGTTACAGTTCAGCCTTGACAGTCATGAAAAGGGGAAACCATTAGTGTTTGTATCATTCTGTCACCTGCACCTAACTCTTAATATTTTATGTGATATATATTATGGCAATCTCTATATTTCTATCTGTCTGCAATCTGGTTAAACTCTGTCTCTTTCTACGGATGATAAACAATTACAAGCTTGTAACATGCTCCCAGAATAATCTGAACTGTCAGCTGTTTGTTATTATAAACAACTACAGTCAATATTATACAAATGCATTTTACATTCATATTCAAGAGCTCATCTCACAAGTAAGTAATCACTTCCCCATCTAAGATGATACTTTAATACAATGGAGCATATTTAAGAAACACCTAAGAGACACTTTTCTTGTGTCCCTTAGTGCCCCCCTAAGGCCACCCTGTGTGTGCCATATTTAAAATATGGAGCACCATGGCAGTAGTCTGAATTTTTTAGGCAAGTCCAGCAGTTTACAGGATTAGCATCAAACATAAGGACGCTAATCATGCAAGGTACCCAGAGGCCCATTGTAACCAATGGAAGCCTCATTTTAACACCGGCTCTTAGTAGGCGTTAAAAGTGCTGAAAACAATTATGCAAAGAAATCTCTTGATTTATTTGTGCCATATCTTTGGGCCCCCCTTCGCATACATTATGCCTGGTGCAGGCATAATGTAGTGCAAAGGATGACAAAGTGATGCAATGCATGCATTGTGCCATTTTGTAAATATGGCACAGCGTTTTTGGCCTTCTAACGCCACATTAGTGTAAAAAAAATGACACTAATGTGGCATTAGACTAGGGCCCCTATATGTGTCTTTTCAAGAAAGATGATCAAAGTCTGTGCAAGGTTGAGGATCCTGTGTGCTCCTCTTCCAGGAACTATGGGCCAGATGCATCATTCTTCACAATAGCGATTACCTAATTGCAATTTTTAATGAATCGCAATTAAGTAATCGCTATTGGAATGTATGAAACTCCAGAAGTTTCATACTGCAATTCACAAGGGCTCGCAAGTTTACCTACCTCATTAATATTCATGAGGTAGGTTGCAATTTGCGAGCCATTGCGAATGGCTACAATCACAGAGATGGTGGCCTACTGGGCTCAGCAGACCACCATGTCTGTGATTGCTTTTTAATAAAGCAATCTTTTAAAAAAAAATGCAGCCCGTTTTCCTTAAAGGAAAAGGGGATGCATTTAAAAATGAAAAGTTTTCTTTTCATTTTTTAAGAGTAGGCAGTGATCCGTGGGACTACTCCCTGCTCTTAAAAAACGTTTTCGCATAAATTCACAAAGGGGAAGGGGTCCTTTAGGGACCCCCCTTCCTCTTTGCGAATGGGTTACCACCAATTTGAAATTGGTGGAAACTGCGACTGTTTTGCGACTGCATTCGCGGTCACAAAACAATTATACATACCTCTGCGATTCAGTATTAGGAAGGGACGCCCTTGACACGCCCCTTCCTAATACTGAATCGGTATGTAGTCGCAAATCCAGTTACGGAACAGCAAATTGGACTTGTTACATACCAAAATGCATTTTTGCCATCGCAAAATGTTTGATACATCTGGCCCAATAGGTGCAAAATCAGGGGTTCATACTCTTCAATTTACAAAGCCTGAAAAAATGTTCATCTTTAAACTTAAATGCAAGTATTGTTCTGGAATGATTGTCTGAAGCAAGTGCAGCCCTTTGTAAATTTTTGAAGATAATGACAGTCTGAAAAATTTCCAAATACCTAGACAACTATGTCCTAGCTGCAGTATGTATTATAGTGATTGACTAGGAAAGAAACTCCAGACAACAAGGGGCTTATATTCTAGTCCTTCAAGATGCCTGTCACCTTTTGCAAGTCTTGTGAGAGTCCTGTGGCTCAGTGGGACATGTAGTTTACCTTAGCTTTACTTGTGTCTCAAATTACTTTTCCATTGCACATGCAAAGCCTTGTTCCAAATAAACCTGCATTCTTTAGACTGCAGTCTCATCGGCATCTGCAAGGACATACATTCAGGACATTCAAAGTACTGCACCTCTATGCAGGGCCAGCTCAAAGAAGTTGGCCTGAAAAAGATAGCGTGGGCCATGGATCAGTACAACAGTGCTTAAAAGCATTTTTCCTGTCAACTGATGGATAAAGCATGATACACCTTTATGTACTCAGTATATTAAGTGTTAGATGAATACCATTGCTGTATTCCTTCAATAATTAGAAAACATAATTATGCAAGGCAGAACAAAATCTATGTATATCCTTTTCATGCTCAGGAAGACACAAATTTGGTGAGATCCACAAGGGTTTTGCCAAGCACAAATGATTAATCTTGGTAACAATTTGGGTTATTTATTAGTTGAGAAGGAAGGAAGCTCTACTCAAACAACAACCACAATCATTGTCAGGGTGAACCACAAAAGTCAGTAAATTAACCTGTGCTTAACCTTCCGGCAGCTTGCCACAAACCAGTCAGGCTTAACAAAGGGGTAATGTGTAAAGTATTCATGCAGGAAACAGGCAGTATTAAATTGAAAACCTAATACAAGGAAAACCCAAAAACAAGTTGGAAACATAGAGTAATTTTTCATAAATAAATGATCCCAGAATGACAAAAATCCAATCAGTAGAAATACATTGTCAACATGTTAAGTAATTATCGTGCCTAAAAGCACAAAGCACAACTTGCGGTCATCTAATTGTGCTAGACTGGCAGAAAGTTACAAGTTCAGACCAATCGCAATGGGGCATGGGCCAAATACAGTGAGTAGCGCGAAGAGACAGTACGTCATCGTGTACGGTCATTGGTGGAACTTTACTTTGGCTTTCAACTCTGGCTGTCACGCAAAGTGCATATGTCATGTTGCTTTTCACTGCTGGCGATCATTGTAGTGCGAAGAGTCGAGTTCACCCGAGCTTTGTGGTGGCAGTTGTTACAGTCTCAAGGAGCCTAAAACTTCAGGATTTCATCATTCTTTACAGCAAGAGCTCAATTGATTCCAGCCAAAGGCCCACAACCTGGCGAGGCACCTCTTGGGAATCAGGACCTCCCTCCAACTGAACCCAGCAGATGCTCAGAGAGGTCCAGGCAGGTCCAGTACAATGGTCAGCTGGGCAATTGCAGGGAGGCCTCTGAAGTTTGTTGTGCCTCTATAGTTCAGACAGCAGATCAGTCAGCTGACCCTTGGAGCCACTCAGTAGCCTGGGATGAAAGTAACAGCTCCTGTCTTCCTTATCAGAGAGCAGAACATGTCGAAAGCAGCAGGACAGTCCTCTGGAAAACAAGGCAGGCCTCCCTCTGTAAAGCCTACACGTTCTGGAGTTTATTGAAGAATGGCTCTGGAGGTCCAATATTTATACCTTGTGCAGCTTTTGAAGTGAGGGGATTCTTCCCTTCCCCTGTCAAGTCGCCAAGAAGTCTGGGGTGACAAAAGACTAGTGTCAGGTTCCTTTGTATGTGCTGAAGGCAAACATCTTTGAAATGTAAGTAGAGCTGGGTACAACCATCGTTCCACGATGCCCCATCCAATCCACACCTAATCGTCTTTGTGTCACTGCCAGGAAGGAATACACAAACCCCAACAGCAGACCCATTTATAGTCATGTGACCCAAGACACTGGCAGAAGGCTCAAATGGTTAGGACAGAAAATGTCTACTTTCTAAAAGTGTGACTTAAACTCAGACTTTACCGTAAAAGAAAATGTTAAATTATAATTCATTTAAATCTAAACAGCATATCTCTACCAGTTCCCCAAAAAAAGTTATTAATTATTAAATGTGATAAGGTCATCACATTTACAGGCAGAGGCTGTAGAATTTGTAGAACTGCTTCATTTTGCTGCTTAGTAATGAACACACCAGGAAACTGAAGTTTGTTGTATTTTATTGACTAAACTTATCACATGAACATTAGCTTTGGTGCTAATCCAACTGGAACTCTCCAAGCTGAATCACTAGTCCATATTCCGTCTAAACAAGTATATAACCAACTTGTGACCCGCTTCAGCTTTGTTCTGTCATCTGTAAGGTGAAGCTTGAATCATATAGCACAGCGAGCTTGAGTTAGATGGCAAAAAAAGGCAGTTGCTGAAGGTGAATGCAAAACAAGAAATGACAACAGCAATATGTCTCTGTTTATTTAAACATTTAGGGCTGTTTTTATGAGGGAGTTGCATCGCTCTTACACCATGCAATGTGGTGCATGTGCAAAGCAACTCCAAAGTGCAATTTATTAAGCCACGTAAGAACCACCTTGCATAACCTTGAGTGGCTTGAGATCAAATTGCTCCATTGCTTCACTCTGCCCCAGGCATTCCATGGGTGTTGCATGGGTGTCCCGACATAACACCCATGGATTTTGACAGTGTAGGAAAGTCCTCCTTTTTGCCCTGGTCACCCTCACACTTTTTGGACAGGTACTGGTGGTTACTGACTCTTTGTTGTGCCTTGGGTACTGCTTACCAGTCCCAGGGCCAATGCTCTGGGTAAAGTGGATATGCAAATTAGGCTAATTATAATTGGCTAAGTTAACCTACCTATAAGTCCCTAGTATATGGTAGGGCATGTAGGTTTAGGGACCACGGCATAGGTACTGGTGCACTGCTGAGATGCCCAGTGTCATTTTAAAGGCAGGGCTGCCTTGCTGGCTGCTTTTAAATTAAAGTTATATGCAGATTCGACTTTGGAATTAAAAGTAGTTCCAAAGTCTTAAACTACCTTATTTTTACATATAAGTCACCCCTAAGGTGTGCCCTATGTGCTCCTAGGGCTGGGTGCCATGTAACTATAAGCTGGGACCTTATAAAAATAGTTTTATAAGCCCTGGTGAGGTAAAAACAGCCAAATTCGTTTTTCCCTCATTGTAGTAAATGGCCTTCATAGGCTAGAATGGGTGGACTTTATTTTAATTTTTAAAGTCCCCTAAATGATGGATACCAAGAGTTTGGTATCAAATTAATTGTTATATTAAATCCCACAACTTCCAGTTGTGGGATTTAATATAACTTGTTCAGGTAAAGAGTTTTAAACTTTACCTGAAAAGTTGCCAATTTCAGCCCTGCATTGTTTTTGCTGCTGTGCCCTGATTGGCCAGCCTCTGGCAGCCTGGCCAGGCTGCCTTCCTGAGGTGTGAAGTGGCCTGGCTTCACACAAAGAGATGTGCCTGTGGAATGGAATTTCCCCTCAGCAGATGGTGAGAAGGGAAGGGGGAGGGCTGCCAAACTGGTCTTCAAAGGCAGAGAAGGACATTTGGAACAACCCAGCAACACCCCCACATCCTGCAACCCCAGACAACTAGGTGCCCCCTTGATTAGATTAGGAGAGGGCAGGAGAGGGGTGTGTTTATGATTTCTAGCCACACGAGTGGGTGGGCTCAGCCAGATGTAACCTCCAAAAATCAGATTCAGCCATGATGGATTTTTGAAGAATGTTGCCTCCTGGGATTGATTTTTGCCACACATCCCAGGAAGTGGTCATCACAGGGGGAAGGACCCTTTACCTGATTGGAGAATCAGGACCCCCCAGTTTTTCACCCAGGAGCAAGGATAAAACTAGCAGACCTGCACCCACACCTCAGATCCCCATCAGATTCCAACAAGGAAGAACCAAAGAAGAAGAAGGACTGCCCTGCTGGACCCCTGGCCTGCACCTGGAACCTGCACTCAGAAGGACTGCACCAGCTGCACACTTGGGCTTCACCACAAGAAGGATTTTGCCTGGCTTCAACTGGTTCAAGGAGGGACTCCCTGTTTGCTACAGGTGAAAAATTGCTAACCAGAGTCCCCTGCACCAACTCCTGAAGAAATCAACCAGCTGGCCACTGCCCAGTGCCCAAAAAGGAGTTTGCGCCAGGTGCATTCTGGGAGTTGTAGTCCGCACCCCCCAAGGATCATCTCAGAGCTTCTGGAACCTTGGGGTGAGCTGTGGACCCCAAAAGAACCTTAAATGAACATCTGGGAGAAGCCCCAGAAGTTTGGAGAAGTTTGGAGAACTTTTGAAAAAAAGCTCCATAGAGGGACCGACCCGCTGCGGCAACTCTAGCCGGCTTGCCTCAACCGCGACCCAGCCTGATTTGCAGGTTTGTCCCGGTAAAGAAAATCTCCAAAAAAGAGACTAAGGGGGTCATTACAACCCTGGCAGACGGTGTTAAAGCGGCGGTAATACCGCAAACAGGCCGGCGGAAAAAAAAGGGAATTATGACCGTGGCGGAAACCACCAACAAAGACAGCCACTTTAACACTCCGACCACCACGGCGGTAGAGACAAGCAGCGCGGCGGTCACTGCCAACAGACAGGCGGAAGACAAAGTACTGCCCACAGTATTACAACAGGCCAATCCGCCACCTTTTCCGGGGCGGATTCACCGTGGATAAAAACACGGCGGAAACAGCCATTTCAATGGGAAAACGCTCACCTTAACACACTCCACGAGGAACGAGGGCACCATGGAGCCGGAACTCCAAATACTCCGTGCGTTAGTCTTCCTGCTACTCTACGATCATCAGCAACGCCGGCGCCGAAGACAACGGTGAGTACTGCACCTACAACATAGGGGAGGGGGGAGGCAAAAGTCAGGGACACACACACGCAACACCCCCACCCCCACCCTCGCACACTACAAGACACACACCAATGCATTTGCAAAAATCACAGTAACAACCCCCAGCCCCCCCGAAAGAATGCAAAGACAAAAGGAAATGAGTACAACCATTGTAATGTATCATATACAGTAACCTAATATATACAGATATATATATATATATACACATTCTAAAAATTATACATCACGATTAGTAGTGCAGGTATGCACCATTCAATGTCCGTGGACCACTGGGCCCAAAATGCCTGGGCGAGGCCCACACACGATACCTGTCCAGAAACGGAGAGAACACTGCTGGGGCATCATTTCGAAATACAACAGGCACCTCAGGGGCAAGGGAAGGTGGGGCACCTCAGCCGGATGACAACACCACGCCAGATCCACGATGGGGCTCCATGCCCATTGATGTATCCTGGGGAGTGCAAAGCCACAGTCTCACAAGTCTTTGCAGTGGGTGGGTTGCCCACTGTACCATCCTGGGGAGTGCAAAGCCACAGTCTCACTAGTCTTTGCAGTGGGTGGGTTGCCCACTGTACCATCCTGGGGAGTGCAAAGCCACAGTCTCACTAGTCTTTGCAGTGGGTGGGTTGCCCACTGTATCATCCTGGGTAGTGCAAAGCCACAGTCTCACAAGTCTTTGCAGTGGGTGGGTTGCCCACTGTACCATCCTGGGGAGTGCAAAGCCACAGTCTCACAAGTGGATGCTGTTCTCCACTGGTTCTGGAGGGGGACTGGTGCCCAGAGTGCTTCATCCTGTTAAGGACAGAGGTAGTGGATGTATCTCTCCACTGGTTCTGGAGGGGGACTGGTGCCCAGAGTGCTTCATCCTGCCAAGGACTGAGGTAGTGGATGCTGTTCTCCACTGGTTCTGGAGGGGGACTGGTGCCCAGAGTGCTTCATCCTGCCAAGGACTGAGGTAGTGGATGCTGTTCTCCACTGGTTCTGGAGGGGGACTGGTACCCAGAGTGCTTCATCCTGTTAAGGACAGAGGTAGTGGATGTATCTCTCCACTGGTTCTGGAGGGGGACTGGTGCCCAGAGGGCTTCATCCTGCCAAGGACTGAGGTAGTGAATGCTGTTCTCCACTGGTTCTGGAGGGGGACTGGTGCCCAGAGTGCATCACTCTCCCCGTGACGGTCCCAGTTCCGTCACTGCCCCTGCCGCACATGGGCTACCGGTGCTTGATTTTCCGGTGCTTGGCCTGTTCAGCGGTGCTTGCCATGGCGGTCTTTGTCCTGTTCAGCGGTGCTTGCCCTGTTCAGCGGTGCTTGACTTAGCAGTTTCTGACCTGTTCAGCGGTGCTTGCCATGGCGGTCTTTGCTCTGTTCAACGCTGCTTGCCCTGTTCAGCGGTGCTTGACTTAGCAGTTTCTGACCTGTTCAGCGGTGCTTGCCATGCCGGTCTTTGCCCTGTTCAGCGGTGCTTGCCCTGTACAGCGATGCTTGACTTAGCAGTTTCTGACCTGTTCAGCGGTGCTTGCCATGGCGGTCTTTGCTCTTTTCAGCGGTGCTTGCCCTGTTCAGCGGTGCTTGACTTAGCAGTTTCTGACCTGTTCAGCGGTGCTTGCCATGGCAGTCTTTGCCCTGTTCAGCGATGCTTGCCATGGCGGTCTTTGCCCTGTTCAGCGGTGCTTGCCCTGTTCAGCGGTGCTTGACTTAGCAGTTTCTGACCTGTTCAGCGGTGCTTGCCATGGCGGTCTTTGCCCTGTTCATCGGTGCTTGCCCTGTTCAGCGGTGCTTGACTTAGCAGTTTCTGACCTGTTCAGCGGTGCTTGCCATGGCAGACTTTGCCCTGTTCAGCAGTGCTTGCCCTGTTCAGTGGTGCTTGACTTAGCAGTTTCTGACCTGTGCAGCAGTGTTTGCCATGTCGGTCCTTCATTGCCCAGCGGGGCTGTGGCTGCCGGGGCCCTCCTGGGCACTGACGCTGGTGGTGGTCTCCTGACCAGTGACGATTGGGCTGCCCTCCTGGGCACTGACTCTGGCGGTGGTCTTCTGACCAGTGACGATTGGGCTGCCCTCCTGGGCACTGACTCTGGCGGTGGTCTCCTGACCAGTGACGATGGAGCTGGTGGTGGCGTCCTGGGGAGCGGGGATGATGGCGGCCTTCTCCGCCGTGCTGCTCTTCCCAGACTTTGGCGCTTTCTTCTGCCCCTTCCCCACCTTCGGAGGAGTCAGCTGAGCGGCTTTGCATGATGGAGTCTTCACCCTCTCCCGTCGGACACTGTCCAACTTCAGGTACTTCACGGGGGGGGACTGGCTGTGCTTTGGCTCCGTGTCACACTGGCTGCCCTGGTGCCCAGTGCACTCCACATACCTCTAACAGGCATCACTGGTACCGGAGATTTTTTGGCTGAGGTGCTAGTACGGGACCTATTAATTGGAGGGGGGGTGGTGGGAGAGAGGTCAAGGTTGCTCAGGAAATGTTTCTGACGAACACTGGGACGGGTAGCTGGAGGGTGTCTGGGAGTGGAGGAAGAGGACGTGGTTGTAGGAGGTGTAACTTTTGATGCTTTGGATGCAGGTGCCTGTTCTGGAGGCTGTTGTGAGGTGGATGGATGTTGGGTGTGTGTGTGCCCACGTTTGTGTACTTTGGGAGGGGGCGTCACAGACACACTGGGAGAGGACACAGGGGAATGGTAGTGGGGGTGGTGAGTGCAGGTGAGTGCAGGTGAGCGGGGTGTGGTGCTGGGTGTTCTGGTGCGAGTCCTAGTGGCTGTAGTGGTAGTTCATGCAGGTGAGAGTGTAGACGACACTGGGAGGGAGGAGGGAGACGACGAGGAGGGGGACACAGTGGGGGCAGTGGATGTTGCTGTGTCTGTATGTGGGTGATGCTTGTGGGAGTGCCTGTGGGATGTGTGGTGCCTATGTTTGCCTGAGCTTCCCTTGTGTGTTGACGTGTGTGCAGGCTGGTCTGATGGTGTGCTTGGGATAGGCATAGGTACAGGGGATTGGGTCTGGGTGGAGGAAGTTGGAGGGGGGAGGCTAGACACAGGGACAATGGCTGCCATCAGTGCTGAGGCCAGAGATTGCAGGGTTCGATGATGGGCAGCCTGACCATAATGAATGCCCTCCAGGAATGCATTAGTGTGTTGCAACTCCCTTTCTACACCCTGGATGGCATTCACAATGGTAGACTGCCCAACAGTGAGTGACCTGAGGAGGTCAATGGCCTCTTCACTGAGGGCAGCAGAGGTGACAGTGGCAGGGGCTGTGGTGCCTGGGGCGAAGGTGATGCCCACCCTCCTGGGTGAGCGGGCACGGGGAGAAGGCTGAGGGGCTGCTGGGAGGGCTGTGCTGGTAGGGGGGTGGCGGCTGTACCTGTAGAAGTGGGGGGCACAGACACAAGGGAGCTCCCATCGGAGGACGAGTCTGTGTCGCTGTTTGCTGATCCGGTGACCGCCGTGAAGCTCCCCTCGCCCTCCGTCCCACTGGTGTATTCTGAGTCCGTGGTGTGGCCCTCCATGGCCATGTGGGATGCAGCCCTCTCGTGCTCCGGTGCCACTGTACCTCCGCCTGATGATGCTGATGCACAAAAGAACAGGGAGAGCACACAAAGAGGGGGGAAACAGAAGAGAGACAGGTTGAGTGCATGGCTTACCGCTACCGTTGGTGGACAATACAGACACAGCAGCTCCCTGCACTACGCCGCGCTGTTGGGCTCTTCTGATGCAGTTCCTGGGATATGGCCTACTTGGCTATGGTGAACATCTGCACACATAGAGGACACAGGGGCATGTATACCTGTACTTGGCACTCTACAGAGGTGGGGTGGAGTGCCACATGGCCTGCATTACGGAGAGGCCTAGCCTATGGAACTCGCCCTGGCCTAGGGAAACCCACAGCCCTCCTCCCCCCACCCAGACCCCTCCACTGAGCGCAAAGTCAGCAGAATGAGAGTGTACTCACCCCCTTGTGTCTGCTGTGATGCCCTCATGCGCCCATCCAACTCAGGGTAGGCCACCGCCAGGATCTGGAACATCAGGGGGGTCATGGTGCGACGGGCACCCCTCCCACGTTGGGAGGCCATCCCCAGCTGAGCCTCCGCCGTCTTCTTGCTCCAGCAGCGAATGTCCTCCCATCTTTTATGGCAGTGGGTGCTCCATCTCTGGTGGACCCCCATGGTCCGGACGTCCTTGGAGATGGCACGCCAAATATCCTTCTTCTGGTGGGCGCTGACCTACATGACATGTACAGGGGAAGAAGAGAAGTCCTTACCAACTGCACCGTTGAAGTGAGTGGCCCACATCCCTACACTTGCCATGTGGCACATGCATTCATAGTCCTTCATGCTCGCAGAACTCTGCCCCCTTCTTTCTTACAACCAGCCCTCTCCACCCAGGCATAGCCCATACAACTTGCACCCTATGTACTCACCTGTTGGTCTGGAGGACCGTAGAGTAGCGTGTACTGGGGGAGGACCCCATCCACGAGCTGCTCCAACTCCTGTGCAGTGAAGGCAGGGGCCCTTTCCCCAGACGCACGTGCCATTGTCTCTTCCAGACTGAGGTCACAGCAGCACTTGCAGTATAGGTCCTCTCCTGTCGAAGATCAGGTATCGACTGATTGAACAGATAGAAAATGGCGGTCACGTCCGCAGCGGTGACGTCTGCGGCGGTGCGTATCATCACCGCCGGCGGACTTCGTCATTGGCTCCTGGGACCCATAGGGTCCAATGTTAACCAATGCAGCATTGCGCTGCGGTCTTCGACCGCCTACCTCAACGGTGTACAACGCCAGCGCAGTTACCTCACATCCCATTGTCCCAGTTTAGAGGTCAGGCACCCGCCATTTCAGGGGCCCACATGGCTTCATTTTCAACTGCATCACACATACCTAGGCCTGGACTCAACACACATACAGACAACTTTTTGGATTATGTTTCATGATCTGTGTAGCTGTGTGTACATACCTCTGAGTTGCTTGACTCTGTGGTCGCTGTTGTCCTTCCTAGGCACCGTCAGCTGGGACATGTGAGGAGATGGCGGAATCCTCCGGTGTACCAACCGCTGGTGGACCTGTTGACAATGGAGGAGCGACATTTAATCATCACCTACAGGTTTGACCGTGCCACAATCCATGAACTGTGTACCCAGTTGGAGCCAGACCTGATGTCAGCAATCCGCCATCCCACAGGAATCCTCCCTCAAGTGCAGGTGCTATCAGTGCTCCATTTCCTTGCAAGTGGGTAATTTCAAACAACAGTGGCCATGGCATCAGGAATGTCCCAGCCTATGTTTTCCAACGTGTTGTCCAGAGTGTTTTCTGCCCTGCTGAAACACATGAGGAGCTACATCGTTTTCCCTCAGGTGGAGGATTTGGCTACTGTTAAAGGTGACTTCTATGCCCTGGGATGCATCCCTAACATAATAGATGCCATTGATGAGACCCATGTAGCTCTGGTACCCCCCCACAGGAGTGAACAGGTGTACAGGAACCGGAAGAGTTATCATTCGATGAATGTACAGATGGTATGTTTGGCAGACCAGTACATCTCCCAGGTGAATGCTATGTTCCCTGGCTCAGTGCATGACGCCTACATCCTGCGGAATAGCAGCATCCCTTATGTGATGGGTCAACTCCAGAGGCACCGGGTGTGGCTATTAGGGGACTCTGGTTACCCCAACCTGTCATGGCTATTGACCCCAGTGAGGAATCCCAGGACCAGGGCAGAGGAACGCTACAATGAGGCCCATGGGCGGACTAGGAGGGTGATCGAACGCACCTTCGGCCTCCTGAAGGCCAGGTTCAGGTGCCTCCATATGACAGGTGGATCCCTATTCTACTCACCAAGGAAGGTGTGCCAGATCATCATCGCCTGCTCTATGCTTCACAATCTTGCTGTGCGACGCCAGGTGCCTTTTCTGCAGGAGGATGGTCCAGATGACGGTGTTGTGGCAGCTGTGGAGCCTGTGGACAGTGATGAGGAGGAAGCAGAGGAAGAAGACATTGACAACATGGACTCAGTCATACAGCAATATTTCCAGTGACACACAGGTGAGAACACTTTCTTGACTACTACATTTACTTTCACACTTCTACCTTTATCCTGTCTGTCAATTTCAAGCAGTATTTGGTAACTGAGTTGTACATTTCCATTACAGTTTCACAGGTGTGGTTACCAACGTGTGTCATCTGCTTGCATCCTTCATGGACTTGTGATGTGTGACATAGGTATGTTGACATTACATTTTCCAACAGATTTTGTCATTGTCATAGCTAATACACATTTTCAAAAACACAGACTGACTCCAGATTGTTTTGTGCTTCAAGGGTGTTTATTGAAGTGCTAATTATTGGAGGGGGTGGTAAAATGGTGATGGGTGATGGTGGAGGAATGTCCATGGCAGAGTCCAGTCTATTAGTCTCACAGGTGCATTGCCCATATGGGCATAGGAAGTGGAGCTGGGGCAGTTCCAATATGGACAGGGTTACAAAGTGGGACATTGGGATGACAATCAGGGTGGTCTTATTTCTTGGCGGGGGTCTTGCCATCGTGCTCTGTCCTGGTCCTGGATCTCAGGGACCGCTTGCGGGGTGGTTCTCCGTCTGCAAGGGGTGGGGTGCTGGTGTGGTGGTCCTGTGGCGGGGCGTCTTGTCCACTAGCGCCGGCGGAGGTGGTGGGCAGTTCTTCGGCCATGCTAGTGTCAGGGGCCCCTTGGAGTGCCATGGTGTCCCTCATGGTGTTCTGTATGTCCTTCAGCACCCCTACGATGGTGCCCAGGGCGGAGCTGATGGTTCTGGGTTCCTCCCTGAAACCCAAATACTGTTCCTCCTGCAGGCGCTGGGTCTCCTGAAACTTGGCCAGGACCGTAGCCATCGTCTCCTGGGAGTGGTGGTATGCTCCCATGATGGAGGAGAGGGCCTCGTGAAGAGTGGGTTCCCTTGGCCTGTCCGCCCCCTGTCGCACAGAAGCCCTCCCAGTTCCCCTGTGTTCCTGTGCCTCCGTCCCCTGGACCGTGTGCCCACTGCCACTGCCCCCAGGTCCCTGTTGTTGTTGGGGTGGTGGGTTATCCTGGGTTCCCTGTAGTGGTAGACACACAGCTGATTGACGTGTCCTGGGGACGGAGGTATGTGCCCGCTGGGTGGGTGCTGTACTGGTGTTTCCAGAGGGTGGAAGGTCAGTGTTGGGCTGTGCCTGTGCGAGGGGAACCGACTGTCCCGAGGCATACGATGGTCCGGGCTGGTCATCTGGATCCAGTTGGCCAGAGCTGCTGTCATCACTGTGGGCCTCTTCTATGGGTGGGGTAGAGATGTCTGTACCCTCCTGCCTGGTGACGTTAGGTAGTGGTCCTGCAGAGGTGTAAAAGCATGATTATTGCATCTGTGTGTGTCATGGTGTGCAATGGGTGGGTGAGCGTGTACCCCAGTGCTAGCATTCCTATGTGGGGGCTTGTGTGATGATGGTTAGGGGGTGTTCTGGGTATGTGCAGTGGGCATGCTTTAGTGAGGGGTGACCATGCTTTGTTGTGTCAGGCAGGTCTTGGTGTTGGGATGGGTGGTTTGTGGTATTAGTACATTAGTGAGGAGTTGGAGTGATAGGGGAGGGGGTGAGGGTGGGGCTGTGTGATAGCATGCAGGTAGGGTGGTGGATATGATAGTTAAGATTTGACTTACCAGTGTCCATTCCTCCACCGACTCCTCCGAAGCCCTCTGGATGCATGATGGTCAAGACCTGCTCCTCCCATGTTGTTAGTTGTGGGGGAGGAAGTTAAGCCTTGACGCTCGTTGCCAAGCTACCAAGGGTTGAGCTGGGTTTAATTTACTGAGACCTAACTGGACCTAAGTGGAGGTTAGTGGTCTATTGCTAAGTGTAGGTACCTACCTGCCCTTACCAATAACCCATTTTCCAACAGAAGCATTTCTAGATTTACCAAAAATGGTAGACTTGGGAATGCTTCAAAATGCTATGCTTGTCCAGGTGAGGCGTAACAAGGAGAAATATTTTAATTTCTTCTTGTGTTTACTCTTTCTATATGAGCTGCATTCTGTAACACACATAGAAAGAGGAAAATGCCTAAGGGATAAGGGGCTCAGTGCTGAAAAATAATACCTACACATAAGGAAAATTAATTACAAAACAGTACGTGCAATCAGCCAAATCACACCATGTGTACCGCTTGTTGAACCCTAGAAAACACCACAATCACAGGTGTGGATACTAGTATAGGCCATCACTTACATGACAAAGAAAGTTCAAAAAGTACCTCAAAAATATCAAAAGCGTGTACCATATAATACAGTGTGTCAGGCTCCCAACCAAAATAACTACATTCAGCTACTTACAACAGGTTGAAAATATAGACTCTATAGCAACACACTAGGGGACTTCAACCTACAAGCCCAAGTAAACAAATCCACAAATTTAAAATATTCAAATTGCTTAAGCACCATCTAACATAAACTGTAGAAAAACATTACCTCCACTTTAGCGTATTCATACTTTCTAAATGTGGGACCGTTAGCGTCTGTCTCCATCCGCATCCACCCAAACCATGAGAGTCGGAATCAAACATTGCCGGTCTTCCGAGCGTGTTTAAATAAGAAAGTGACAGGTCATGTGACCATTCCAGTGACTATGGCACCCATCTTGAAATGATAAAGATGCCTACCTAATACCCAGAGTTTAGAGACAGTTGTAATTATGGTAAGTTTACTGTTGTGGACCTCAGCAAGTTAATAAATATAATATCCATCTAGGCCATCCGCTCAGTCTGTGTTAGTAAGATACACACAGGTCTTCCTGATGCAGAAATTGTGAAACACAAAGTAGCCTTTTGGTACAGCCACTGAGCTGCTTCAATAACATAGGGCCTAATTATGAGCTTGGCGGTCCCGCTGCAGGACCGCCAAAATCACACGGAGGACGCCACTGCCATGGTGAGTCCTGATCTGCCTTGGGTTGCAAACACTTCCTCTTGGTGGTTATCTTCGCTCCTGTTCGTCGTGTTTTTTCCTGTTCCTGTGCTGATTGAGATTTTTCTTTTTGTTCCCTTTTTCATTCCTGTTTTTTCCTCTATTTCAGGAGTTCCTGTTTTTGAGGTTTTTCCCACTTTTTTTATTTTTCCCTCTGGGACTCCTTCTGGAGGGTACCGTCTGCTTAGGCGTTTTCCTGTCAAGCAGTATCATGGCTACTATAAAGGGTCCCTCTATCTTGGTTTATCCAGAACCAGCAGAAGAATGGGTATCCTTTCAAATCTCGCATTCAAAGGTGAGAAGCATTGTGCAGATCGTGACAGGTACTCTGTTGAACAGGTGTCATAGTATAGAGCGATAATGGTAATATTGATGCAATGTGCTTGGTGGACGCTGTATCGGCCTCTTTGTGTAGGCTCTGGTAGAAGCAGTTGGCATTGCCTCAAGGCACACCGTGTGGCAGGCACTATGTTGGCCCATTCTGCTGTTGCAGAGTTGTGTGGTAGTAGTGGTTGCTATTCTTGATTCAAAGTGTAGGGCAGATACTGTGTGGAGGTTTTGAGCCTCTTTTATTCTGTTGATGCAAGCTGTGGGGCCTGCTTCTTTGTGCAGGGAAGGTATTGGCGGTTAGCATTGTCTTGATGCAGGGTCCTTGGGAGGCATGTGTGACTCTCTTTTGCAGGGTTATATAGCAGTACTGCTTGGCATTGCCTTAATGCAAGGTGTGGGGCACAAGAGCCACTGGTATGATCTCCAAGCATTACATGGTCCTGTCTCTGTGTAAGGGGTTGGTAGTAGCGTTTGGCATTGTCTTGATGCTGGGTGTAATATAATAGAAATGGGTTGTTTACACTTACCTTTTAATTTTTTACATTGAGTATGCCTTTAACATGTATGCTTTTACAATGGAAATGTAAGTATGTTATAAGTAAGTATAAACTCATTACACATATTTAGATTGTTAGACCTGACAGCCTTAGAGTGGTCATCCCCCAACTTTTTGCCTGCCTCCCTCCACTTTTATGACTGTGTTTCGGCTGGTTTTAGGACTCTGCACACTTTATCACTGCTAACCAGTGCTAAAGTGCATATGCTTTCTCCCTTAAACATGGTAACATTGGTTCATACCCAATTGGCATCTTTGATTTACTTGTGAGTCCCTTGTAAAGTGCACTACATGTTCCCAGGGCATGTAAATTGAATGCTACTAGTAGGACTGCAGCACTGGTTGTACCACCCACATAAGTAGCCATTTAACCATGTCTCAGGCCTGCCATTGCAAGGCATGTGTGCAGTTTCACTGCCACTTCGACTTGGCATTTAAAAGTACTTGCCAAGCTCTAAACTCCCCTTTTACTACATATAAGTCACCCCTAAGGTAGGCCCTAGGTAACCCATAGGGCAAGGTGTTATGTAGTTAAATGGCAGGACATGTACATGTGTGGTTTGTATGCCCTGGTAGTGGAAAACTCCTACATTCATTTCCACTACTGTGAGGCCTGCTCTTTTCATAGAATAACATTAGGGCTACCCTCATATACTGTTTGAGTGGTAGGTTCTGATCAGAAAGGGGTAACCAGATCATATTTAATATGACCAGAATGGTTATAGAAAATCCTGCTTATTGGTGAGGTTGGATTTTATATTACTATTTCAGAAATCCCACCTTTACAAAGTGACCGTTTCTCTGCACTTAAAATCCATCTGTGCCTTACAGCCTGTCTCCAATCCACGTCTGGCTGGTATGGTTGACAGCTCCCTTGTGCATTTCACCCAGTCAACCACAAACAGAGGATACTCAGTCACACCTGCAGTCATCTGCATACTGAATGGGTCTTTCTGGGCTGGGAGGGTGGAGGTCCTAACTCTTACATTCCAAAGGCTAGTGGCCAGCCTTCACACAATGGACTGCCTCACCCCCTACTGGGACCCTGACAGACAGACCTGTACTGAAATGGGACCTTGTGCACTTCAAAACCACTCTTTGAAGTCTCCCTCACTTGTTTGGGTATGTAAACTGGGTCCTGGACCTGAACATGCAACCTGTCAAGAGGAACTGCCTGGCTGCCCAAACAACTCATCTGGACTGCTTTGATGAGAAGGACTGCTGCCCTGCCGTTGCCTTGTTTCCTTGCTGCCCTCTCACTTTGCTGAGAGGTGCTCTCCAGGGGCTTGGATTGAGCTTGCCGTCTGTTTTCTGAAGTCTCAGGACCAAAAAGACTTAGGGGGTCATTCCGACCCTGGCGGTCCATGACCGCCAGGGCCGGGGACCACGGAAGCACCGCCAACAGGCTGGCGGTGCTTCCAGGGCCATTCTGACCGCGGCGGTAAAGCCGCGGTCAGAAAAGGGGAACCGGCGGTTTCCCGCCGGTTTTCCCCTGGCCCAGGGAATCCTCCATGGTGGCGCTGCTTGCAGCGCTGCCATGGGGATTCCGACCCCCTTCCCGCCAGCCTGTTTATGGCGGTTTACACAATTGTATTTTGCATCAAAAAGCGGCACAAATGCAGCGCAAAAAAAGTATAAATATGGGCCTTTGTGTTTTGCAACCCTCTCTGAATCACAAATAGAAAGGGGTGCCAAAAGGACATCTACCATTGTATCAATGGTCTGTGACCCCCAGAGGGGTGGTACTGCATTGTCAAAGTCGAAGATGTCCTGTTTGGGCTGGGAATCACTACCTGCTCTATCAGATATCTTCTGAAACAGAACCATTTTTATAAAGTAGTACTGATCTCTTCAATGGATACCGGCTCTTGTAAAAAATAGGTTGCAATCTGCAACCTGCCTTATTAATATTGGATGGAAAGGTTGCTTTTCGACCCCTCTGACAGAGGTTTGCAATGTTTGTTAGTAATACATAGGTTGCATTGCAAATTTCATTCCCATGCACGTCTGGAGTGCAAGTGGGAAGAGTACATCGAGCCCAAGGTTCCTATCATATAGGTCTGTCGTACATTTTGCAGATTTATGTTTTCATTGTCATTCTGAAATGAAGGCTGGTCAGTGCAGTTCTAATGTCGATGATGATTGTGTTTCCTGGTCCTGGTTGTGTTGATAGAAATGGCCGGTCTTCCGGTGCTTTGTTTCCTGCATTACTTAATCTCTAGTATGGCAATGCCTATGTGATTCCTATATCAGCAGTTCTTAAATATGGGGACGAATCCTTGTGTACATAAGAGCCTGTAATCTTTCCATAAAACGTGTTTTCATGTTTTTATGACATTCCATTTGTGACACCGCTGCTCAACTCTAACAAGTAATTGAAGTTGCTGCTCATCCGCTGTGATATCACAATGTCTGCTGCCAGGGCCACTTGACATTCTGGAATGTAGACCTTACAACTGCTGACTATGTTGTATAACAATGTAGAATTGCAGCTCTTGAATCAGCAATCAAAATGAGAACTAGCTTTTCATATCTGCTGAAATGAACAGGTATAAGCAGAATAGGACCATTTATGACAGTAGTTTTTTTATTTGACATCGCTAAATTTTAATACACAAAAGCAAGTACTGTGCGTCACAAGTGAACTGAAGCTGTTTTGCATTGAACTACATATACGATGTTTTTGCTACAGGTTTCTATGTGTAAATTAGTGAATTTAGTTTCAGGCAGTCATTGTATTTGTGCTCATTCATAAGGTGGAGCCGGGGACGATGGATTTAAGCTCTTTGGAGACACATAGGGGGTGATTCTGAACGCGGCGGACGGCGGTCGCCGCCCGCCACGCGGTTCCCGCCGAAAGACCGCTCCGCGGTCAAAAGACCGCGGCGGTCATTCTGGCTTTCCCACTGGGCTGGCGGGCGACCGCCGAAAGTCCGCCCGCCAGCCCAGCGGGAAACACCCTTCCCACGAGGCCGCCGGCTCAGAATTGAGCCGGCGGTGTGGGAAGGTGCGACGGGTGCAGTTGCACCCGTCGCGAATTTCAGTGTCTGCTAGGCAGACACTGAAATTCTTTTTGGGGCCCTCTTACGGGGGCCCCTGCAGTGCCCATGCCATTGGCATGGGCACTGCAGGGGCCCACAGGGGCCCCGCGGCTCCCCCTACCGCCATCCTGTTCCCGGCGGGAGAACCGCCAGGAACTGGATGGCGGTAGGGGGTGTCAGAATCCCCATGGCGGCGGAGCGCGCTCCGCCGCCATGGAGGATTCTCAAGGGCAGCGGAAAGTCGGCGGGACACCGCCGACTTTCCGTTTCTGGCCGCGGCTGAACCGCCGCGGTCAGAATGCCCAGCGGTGCACCGCCAGCCTGTTGGCGGTGCTACCGCCGACCTCCGCCATGGCGGTAATTACCGCCAGGGTCAGAATGACCCCCATAGTGGACTGAGCATGGATTATGAGGAATAACTCTGTCACACGTTAAAAGAATATTGTAAATCTTCACAGATTTTTTTTTATAATGGAGTTCAGGCCTTGGTCACGCTCCTCTTTGTATGGTCCCAGAACGTATTGGTGACTTCCTTTACCCGTAAAAGGCTCACAGAGTGAACTTTATCCCATAAATAATGTGGAGTAGCACAAAACGTGTGGTACATTTCACATCAAAATGATCCAGACCACAGAAACCAAGCAAGAGTTTGTGTCAAACACATACTAAATTCCTATTGATGACAAGGTAACTGTGCACCACATAGGATGCCACAGATAAAGAGCAGCTGTTTAAAAAGAGTGTGGACATGTTAACCTAGCTGGATAGCACATGGGCACTATGCCGCTTAGTAATAAATGTTTTTAATTCTTAGCTAATGGTCTATGCTATTTCACCATCGGCCCTCAAAACATAAATTAACAATTATGATAACATTTTAATGTAAAAAAACAGCTGCTGTAAATATACACTTTGAAAAGAACAACTATAAAGGCATATATTTGTAATTCCTGATTAATTCAAGATATATTTTTTCAGACAAGACCCTAAATGTTCCCTTTAACGTTCTCTGTTGGTGCTTAAATTAATCAATTCAAATTGTAATTTCATATCAGCAGGATTCCTATCATTTTAGTGTCGCCTTCTTTCATTTTACATCAATTCCTTTGAAGTTAAGTTGCTTAATAGAATTGTTTTGAGTCGAATATCCAATGTAGATTATCTATTCTTTTACGGTCCTCACTTCTTTGATGATTGTTCTTGCCTGACTTTATAACTTTTAATTTCTTCTTCGCAAGTCAAAGGGACAGTATTTAATTAAATTGCTTTCTTCGAGGCTCTAATGAAATTAAAAGAAGGTATGGTGGGCCTACAATTTTTGAAGATAGAACTTTTCTCACTATAAACACTGACATTGCTTCAGATTAATAATACACCATGAAAGAATGGCCTAGGGAATCCACCAGCAATGCTTATGAAATAACTGGGTGGGTTCTGCTGAAGCTTTGGCATACATAACACAACATTAAGCAAATATGCACATAATTAAATTTTACAAACACCACTTTCCCTCCACACACCCGAGGAGTGACAGAAATGCATAAAATATTTATTTAAGGTCTCGGTATTGTGCTCATTATGAAGTCAAGGAAAAATCATTGATTTTGGGATAACGTAATTTAATTTCACTTATGGAAGCATGAGCAATGAATAAATACAGGGATCGGAACGTCTCATGTGCAAGCAAGACTCTTGCGTAGGATGCTTCTATAAATAAAGAAACAAGCCAATAAATAGTTTGCAGCACAGTACTCCACTTATTACAAGTTTAACTTCACGGACTTAGATCAGTGATCATTTATTTTTTCATTTTTCACGCCCCTAGTTATTCAAAGTCACAAGGATGAGTGTTTCACAGTTTGTCGTCATGTTTCTATTTTCATCATAATAAGCATTATTTTCTGTTTCCAGCAACCTTTCATGGAGGTCAATTTAGTGAAATGCCAGGGGTAGTGGAAGTGACATCACACGCTCTTTGACCTTCTCTTTCACTCACGCACACATACTTACACATGCACACAAATTCTCACTTACATACACTCTCTTTCACATAAACTCACTCTTAAACGCAAGCATGCACACAACATACATTTAAAAGGATTTTTTACATGGAAGGGCATATACCAGCTAATTGTTCTCAATGTTCATTACACTAATAGTGAATAATATATTATCATTCACTTAGTGTGATAAAAAATTGACAGAAAACAAAAGACTGGAGCCCCAACTAACATCCAACTGTACCTGGCACTGAATAATTAAGAATAAAAAACATACCTCCTCCCTCGTGTCCCAATGTGCCACTCCTCTGCCGGCTGCAGGCACAGGATCCCAGTCTGCTCTGCGGCCAACCCTGACGTTGCTCTAAGCAGCCTCAGGATTAGCTGTGAGTGCCTAGCCAGGGCGCTCCCAGTCAGACTGTGACCCTGTGCAGGCTCTCTTCAGCCCAGCAACTCACAGTTGGGCTGGAGAGAGCCCTGTGCACGTGTGTTTACTGTAGCTGTCACATCACCCACATGGCCCCACCCCTTTCAAAGAAAAGTTTAATAAACATAGTTTATTATCCTTTTCTTAGAAAGGTTTTGCAGCTGCCGCTGCTGGCAGCAGGCGGGAGGGCGACTCTCCTCCACCCTAATGGAGGAGGTGCCCACCTGTAGATGAAGGGATATTGGGAGAGGTGTATGATTCAGACACAAGGCCAAAGAACACCAAAAAACAGAACATACAACACATCTGAGTGTCTTGCTCACCTCAAAGGAATGCTGAATTGCTTGAGGATGTGTCAATGCGTCAATGGGGAGCAATTAATAATTTTAGTCAGTCTACCCCCCTATGAGTGACAAATGGCAGAGCTGCACTATCTGAAAGCATGGCAATCAAGGAATGGAAGACAGTGCCTTCTTTAAGTGGACAGCGCCACCATGAGTAGTATCCAACTGTGTGTTGCTGGTTTGTGTATAAACCATGAATTGTACAGGTACCCAAATCTCAAGGTGCACTTGCCTTTTTGTGTTGTATTCTGTGCAGTGCATCCCTTGCATTTTCCACTCATTAATGAATATGCACAAGAGTACATGGCGGCAAAAAATGGCACTGACACGAACGCAAATTCTGCCAATAACGAATAGACACGTCCATAGGATGGAACAGTCGAATGTACACATGGTGTAGAAATCTATGAAAAACTCCAAAGTAATGATTTTGAAGCCCAAAGGTACACCAGATCCTCATGGAAGAAAAAAAACGCCACCGTCTTTAGCATCTTTCCGGAGGTGACTATACCATCTGAGTTAAAATGAAAGTGTCCTTTCAGTTATACCACATATAAAAAACAGCATGTTTTCTCTCATCCCAAGATGCAACGTGGAATGTAGACGTTTATATATTGTTGTGAGAAAACAGGGCTGATTGCAGAGGCCCCATAACTTTTTGCCCCCATTTTCCTCTTTTTGCTGGTGTTTTCCTGACTTTGATGGTGCCCTGGGTACTGCTAACCAGTCCCAGGGCCTGTGCTCTGTGTAAAATGGATATGCAAATTAGTCTAATTATAATTGGCTAAGTTAACCTACCTATAAGTCCCTAGTATATGGTAGGGCATGTAGGTTTAGGGACCACAGCATAGGTGGTGCACACCTAGGTGCACTGCTGAGGTGCCCAGTGTCATTTTAAAGGCAGGCCTGCCTTGCTGGCTGCTTTTAAATTAAAATTATATGCAAATTCGACTTTGGAATTAAAGGTACTTCCAAAGTCTTAAACTACCTTATTTTTACATATAAGTCACCCCTAAGGTGTGCCCTATGTGCCCCTAGGGCTGGGTGCCATGTAACTATAAGCAGGGACTTTATAAAAATAGATTTATAAGCCCTGGTGAGGTAAAACAGCCAAATTCGTTTTTCCCTCATTGAAGTAAATGGCCTTCATAGGCTAGAATGGGCAGACTTTATTTTAAATTTTAAAGTCTCCTTAAATGTTGCATACCAAGAATTTGGTATCAAATTAATTGTTGTAATAAATCCTACAACTTCCAGTTGTTGGATTTAATATAACTTGTTCAGGTAAAAAGTTTAGACTTTACCTAAAAAGTTGCCAATTTCAGCTCTGCATTGTTTTTGCTGCTGTGCTCTGATTGGCCAGCCTGCAGCAGCTTCTGCCAGGCTACCTTGATGAGGTGTGAAGTGGCCTGACTTCACACAAAGGAATGTGCTTGGGGGAGAGAATCTCCCCTCAGCAGATGGTGAGGCAGGAAGGGGGAGGGCTGCCAAACTGGTCTTCAAAGGCAGAGAAGGACATTTGCAGCACCCAGCAACACCCCCACATCTTGCAACCCCAGACAATTAGGTGCCCCCTTGATTAGATTAGGAGAGGGCAGGAGAGGGGTATGTTTATGATTTTTAGCCACACCAGTGGGTGGGCTCAGCCAGATGTAACCTCCAAAAATCAGATTCATCCATGTTGGATTTTTAGAAACTGTTGCCTTCTGGGATGGATTTTTGCCACACTTCCCAGGAAGTGGTCATCACAGGGGGACAACCCTGTCCCTGATTGGAGAACCAGGGCCCCCCTGCTTTTCACCCAGGAGCAATGATAAAACTGGCAGACCTGCACCCACGCCTCAGATCCCCACCAACTTTCAAGAAGAAGGAACTTAAGGAGAAGAAGGACTGCCCTGCTGGACCCCTGGCCTGCACCTGGAACCTGCACTCAGAAGGACTGCACCAGCTGCACACTTGGGCTTCACCACAAGAAGGACTTTGCCTGGCTTCAACTGGTTCAAGGAGGGACTCCCTGTTTGCTACAGGTGAAAAATTGCTAACCAGAGTCCCCTGCACCAACTCCTGAAGAAAGCGACCAGCTGACCACTGTCCAGTGGCCAAAAAGGAGTTTGTGCCAGGTGCATTCTGGGAGTTGAAGTCCGCACCCCCCAAAGACCATCACAGAACTTCTGGACCCTTGGGGTGAGCTGTGGACCCCAAAAGAACCTTAAAAGAACATCTGGGTGAAGCCCCAGAAGTTTGGAAAAGATTTGAGAATTTTTGGAAAAAAGCTCCAGAGAGGGACCGACCCGCCACGGAAATTCTAGCCGGCTTGCCTCAACCGCGACCCGGCCTGACTTCGTGGTTCGTCCCGGTAAAGAAAAACATCCAAAAAAGAGACTAAGTCCGAACGTAAAAAGTTGATCGGGACCTCCCAGCCATCGTATCCGAGAAGGGCTCCATGGACGTCGGATCAAGATCCAGGTTTACCCCGGTCGAAGGATTTTCATCTCGAAAAAATGACTAAGTCCGAAGGTAAAAGACTCCACCGAGGAAACCCACATCGCGTATCCGGACAAGGGCTCCAGGAGGTCGGATTCAACTGGCAGGTTCGTCCCGGTGAAGAAAAACTTCAAAATAAAGACTAAGTCAGAAGGTAACTTTTTAACCGAGGCCTCCCGCGACCTGTAGCCGAGCAGGGCTCCATCGCGGTCGGCCTGAAAGTTTGACTTTGCCCCGGTCGAGGTGCAACCAGATGACCCGATTGGCGCTTTTTGTTTCTAAGCGCTAGAAAAGTAATAATTCTTTAAAAATTCATATCTCCGGTTCCCCTGAACCGATTTTAATCGTTTTTGTGTCATTTTAAAGATAAAAATATAAACTATTTTTATAAATTGGTTTTGGATTTTTAAACTGTTTCCTGTGTTTTATTTAATTACTGTTTTGTGATATTTGAATGCTTTACACTTTGTCTCCTAAGTTAAGCCTTGACGCTCGTTGCCAAGCTACCAAGGGTTGAGCTGGGATTAATTTACTGAGACCTAACTGTACCTATGTGGAGGTTAGTGGCTTGTTGCTAGGTGTAGGTACCTACCTGCCCTACCAATAACCCATTTTCCAACAGTTGTATTACCATTAAATCGTAGGCAGTACATTGGTTGTCATTACAATGAAAGCAAATATTGCTACATTTACAGCCAATCATCACATCGGCGGAAATAAGGTACCAGCCAACTATTACAGAAGGGGTTTCTCACTCATAAGCGTATAGAAAAAGGCCGCATTCTCTAAGATTAGTTCAACAGGACGTTAATTCTTCAGTGACTGTTAAAGCCATTCTACTAGAAGGCCTTTAGCGCAACAAACGAAAATTAGGCTATTTTACATTTTAAAATAAGCATCACCTGTTGCTACAAAAAACGTTTACGAAATTCATACATAAGACATTGGGACAAATTCAACAAAAGTGGCACTACATCATATGCAGCACCACTTATCCTGCGCCCATTAGTGTCCCCTAACAACACCATGTGTGTGCTGTATTTAACATATGGGGCACCATAGCAACAGTTAGGGAAATATCGGGCCATATTTATACTTTTTGACGCAAAACTGCGCTAACGAAGTTTTGCGCCAAAAAAATTAGCGCCGGCTAACGCCATTCTGAAGCGCCATGCGGGCGCCGTATTTATTCAATGACGTTAGCCGGCGTTAGCCGCCGGCACTGTCTGGTGTGCGTTAAAAAAAACGACGTACACCAGGCAGCGCCGGCGGAGGGGGAAAATGGCGTATGGGCGTCCACAAATGGTGCAAGTCAGGCTGAGGCAAAAAAATCGCCTCAACCCGATTTGCGTCTTTTTTTTACGACGCCCATCCCCCATTGAAATGACTCCTGTCTTAGCAAAGACAGGAGTCATGCCCCCTTGCCCAATGGCCATGCCCAGGGGACTTCTGTCCCCCGGGCATGGTCATTGGGCATAGTGGCATGGAGGGGGGCACAAATCAGGCCCCCCTATGCCACAAAAAAAAATAAAAAAAAATACTTACCTGGACTTACCTTAATGTCCCTGGGGTGGGTCCCTCCATCCTTGGGTGTCCTCCTGGGGTGGGCAAGGGTGGCAGGGGGTGTCCCTGGGGGCAGGGGGAGGGCACCTCTGGGCTCATTCTGAGCCCACAGGTCCCTTAACGCCTGCCCTGACCCAGGCGCTAAAATCCGGCGCTAATGCGGGTTTTTTAGACCCGCCCACTCCCGGGCGTCATTTTTGCCCGGGAGTATAAATACGACGCATATGCATCGGAGTCATTTTTTAAGACGGGAACGCCTACCTTGCATATCATTAACGCAAGGAAGGTGTTCACGCAAAAAAATGACGCTAACTCCATGAACTTTGGCGCGAGACGCGTCTAACGCCAAAGTATAAATATGGAGTTAGTTTTGCGTCGAATTTTTTCGACGCAAATTCGGCGCAAACGGAGTATAAATATGCCCCATCGTGAGGATGTTTGATGCTTGTTTGGCCTTTTGCAGGATTAGCGTAAAAAATGATTACACTAATCCTGCAAAGCACCTAGAGGCATGTAATGCACACATCATTACATTTCCCTCCCCTCCCCCTTTTTATTGAACAAATTAAAAGAAAGCTAAGAAAAAAAAAAAAAAAATACTATTGTGAATGACATCACATCTAATTATTCAATAATGCTCTTTCAGTCGTTCTTGTTTCCCTGAACCTCTTTTCTGATCAAAATATCATGTCCTGCATGCTGTATATTCTCTTGTTCATTAACTCTCTGCTCTCCTTTCTTGTTGTAATTGCTGTTCCACGAACTTTTGTCACTTCCAAAAGAGAAGGATGACATCTATTTTGTGACTTTCTTATTTGCTGCTGTTTAAATAGTACAAAATCCCCTACTTGGTAATCTTGGTCTTGAGTATTATTTTTTACAATCTGCATAATACTACATTTTTTCTTTAACTTCTTTGTCACTTTTCATAATTTCAGCATGGTCTTTTGGCGAACTTATTGGGAAATGTGACAAAAGTTTCTCTAGACTGACCAAGCATCAACTCAAGGGGGCATTTTTCTGTAGATCCATGAGGAGTATTTCAATAATCACACAAAACATGACATAATGCTTGATTTATCAAGATCTGAGAAAGATTGCTCTTTGTGTAGCCTTTTTAATAGAGGCCATCAGCCTTCCTACCATTGCATTTGCTTGAGGCCACATTGACGTTATTCTTCTATGAGATATTATTCCTAAGTAGTCTTTGAACGTTTCAAACTCATTTGCACTGAAAGATGGCTCATTATCTTCTTCAACACATCTGGAATTTCCCATGTAAAAGAAATATCATCAAGAACAGGAAGGACAGCTGATGCTGAAGTTGACGATACTATCTTTAATCAATCAGTCAAATAATTTGTGTACCACCGCACTATCACACCTAAGGCTGTGTCTCTATCAAAGAGCCATCCCTTGAGTCTCCTTCAGAAATCCCCCAAGGGGGAGTTGTCCAGAGGTGGAGGAGCAGGTTGTTCCAGGACTTGGCTGCGATGTAGGAGAAGGAGCAACCCCTACTATGGGTGAAGTAGATGTGGGTGTGTGTACAAGTTTGAGCATAGAAGAGCACAGTTATCATGTGGGGATGTGGAAGCTTGGCCGGTGGTTGATCTAGGATGTCCCTTGGTTGTGTAGAGCCTAGTATGGGAGTGTGATCGTGAACTAGCATCTCTTTTGGATTGTGAGCCAGTGAAGGTCTCTGAGGTGAGGGGTGATGCTTGAGCTTTTGGGAAGGTTCAGGATGAGTATGTTTGTGGTGTTATGTAAAGTCTGGAGTCTTTTTGAGTAGCCTGGTAGTAGAGAGTGTTGCTGTAGTCGAGGCAGCCAGTGACTAGTGCGTGTGTGACAATTTTTCTGGTGCCAGTAGGGATCCATTTAAAAATTCAGCAGTGAATTCGGAAGATGTGGAAGCAGGATGTGGTGAGTGAGTTTACTTGTCGATTCATGGACAGTTGGCTGTCAGGGATGATGCAGAGGTTTCATGCGGGGTCTGATGGAGTGGGTGTTGGACCAAGTTCTGCCGGCCACTAGCTATAGTCCCATATGGAGGTGTTCCTCCAGAAGGTCAAGGCTTCCATTTTGTCAGTGTTTAGTTTGAGGCAGCCGTCTTTCATCCATGTTGCTACATTGGTCATGCATTGCGGAATTTGGTTTTGGCATTGTGGGGGTCTTTGGTGAGCAAGAGGATCAGTTGGGTATCATCATCGTAGGAGACTATGGGGGTCATTACGACCTCGGCGGTCTTTTCGCAAGACCGCTGAGGTACTGCCGTGCTGAAGACCGCCAGTGGTGGAGGGGGTGAGTGAGTGAGTGTATGCGTGCGGGGGTGCTGTGTGTATGGAAAATGCGTGCGGGTCAGATGGTGTGCATGTCTGTTTGTATGTGTGCGGGTATGTGTTGTCGGGGTGTATGTGTACGTGTAGGGGTGTGTATATGTGCATGTTGGGGGTGTGTGCATGTAGGGGTGTGTATATATGCATGTTGGGGATGTGTGCATGTAGGGGTGTGTATATGTGCATGTTGGATGTGTGTGCGTGTAGGGGTGTGTATATGTGCATGTTGGGGGTGTGTGCGTTTAGGGGTGTGTATATGTGCATGTTCGGGGTTGGGTGGAGAGGGGGGTTGTGCCACCTTTGGGTGGTGGCAGAGGGTTTTGGGGGAGGATTCGTTGGGGTAGCGGGGGTGGGGGAGACCCCTATCAGTGCCAGGGAAGGAATTCCCTGGCACTGATGGTGCCTACCGCCATGGATCTCATGGCGGTTCCCAACCACCCGAGATCCATGGCGGTATGCAGGGTCCTGATACCGTCGGAGGTCTAGTGACGACCGCCGGGCTGGAGACCGCAATCTCCAGCCCAGCGGTCTTCACCGCCATGGCGGTCGGAATGGTGAAGTGGCTGATGACCGCGGCGGTAACCGCAGCGGTCATAATTCAATTTCTTTTTACGACGGCCTGTTTGCGGTCTTACCGCCGCTTTACCACCAACCGCCAGGGTCGTAATGACCCCCTATGTTAAGTATGTGGGATCTGACAATGTCTGTGAGAGGGGTCATGTAGATGTTGAAAAGGGTGGGGCTGAGGGAAGATCCTTGTGGTACACCGCAGGTGATGGTCTTGGGTGTGGAGGTGAAAGGAGGAAGGTGAATGCTCTGAGTGTGGCCTGAGAGGAAGGAGGCAATCCACCTGAGGGCATTTCATTGAATGCCTCTGTTGTGGAGTCTTTTGAGGAGAGTGTGGTGGGAGACTGTGTTACCCACCATGGAGAGGTCAAGGAGAATTAGAGCTGCTGTTTGTCCTCAGCTAAGGAATTTCCTGATGTCACATGTGGAGGCGATAAGTGTGCTCTGGGTGGCCCAGAATCCTGATTGTAAGGTGTCGAGAAGGTGGTTTCATTTCAGGTATTTAGCGGACTATTGGTTGATTGCTTTCTTGAGTACTTTTGCAGGGTAGGGGAGCAGGCAGATTGGTCTGCAATTTTTGAGGTCACTGGGGTCGACGGAGGGTTTCTTAAGGAGGGGTCTGACCTCTGTGCTCCTCCATCTGTCTGAGAAGGTTGCAGTGGAGATGGAGGTGTTGAGGGTGCTGGTTAGTTCTGTGCTAATCGTGTTGGTTCTGAGGTTGCAGAGATGGTGGGGGCAGTGGATGGATGACACAATGGCTGTGGTGGTCTGTGTGGTGAGTGGGGACCAGGTGGTTTTCGTGTGGTTTTTGTTCGCTGTTTGAGGGAGGTTGTCTAGGCTGGCAGTAGTGGTTTTGGGGTTACAGGTGTTGTAGATGGTGGTGATCTTGCTGTGGAAGTAGTCTGAGAGGGTGTGGCAGAGCTCCTGTGATGGGTAGGTGGTGGTTTCTGTGGCTGACAGGTTTGAGAATTCCTTATTGAATATAAAGAGTTATTTTGTGTGGTTGGCTGTGGTGTCAATGCTGGTGGTGTTTGCTGCTCTCTTGTCATCCTTGATGTGGCAGTTTTTTAGGGCTGCCTTGTGAGCTGCTCTGTCGGAGGGGTCCTTGGTCATGTGCCATTGTTTCTGAGTCGATGGCAGTTGCGTTTGGAGTTTCTGATCTCTGGTGTATACCATCTCGCTTGCTTGCAGGTGCTGTTTTTGGTGGTTTCCGCATGGTGACTCTGTTATCTCATCTGGTTATCCAAGTGGTGAAGCTCTGGACAGCCTGTTGGAGGTCTACTGTGGGTTCAGGTTCCAAGGTGCCCAAAGCCTGTGTCTATAGGGTCTCAGTTACCTTGCCCCAGCTTTGGAAAGGGTGCTTGTAGATGGTGTGCTGGGCATTGGAGATGGTGAAGCGGATGATGATGTAGTCGGTCGAGGTGGGTTCAGTCACTTGGGTGAACTTGATTCTGTTGATAGAAGTGAAAATGGCATCTAGTGTGTGTCTGGCTTTGTGCGTGGGTTTGGTGACCAGTTGGTTAAGGGCGATGTTGCTGAGGTTCTCTATGAGGGAAGTCGAGTTAGTGTCATTTGGGTCATTGTGGTGAAAATTGAGATTGAGCGAGTAGGGTGTAGTGGATGGAGTCAACGGTGAAGGGGCAATGAGATTGGCGATGGGATCGCAGAAAGCTGGGTGTGGTCCTGGGGGTCTGTATGCAAGGAGGCCTAGCATCCTGGTGTTGGCATCAGTCTGGGATCAGAAGTTGAGGTGCTCCAAGAGGGGCGTTGGGTTGTTGTCTGTGATGGTGCATTGGATGGTTTCCTTGAAGATAATGGTAATGTCCCCACCATGTTTGTTGGTGTGGTCTCGGTGTATCATCTTGTAGCCATCAGGGGTGGCTGTGGAGATGTCAGGGTTTCAGGACAGTGTTAGCCATGTTTCAGTGATGAAGGCGATGCCTGGATCATGGGTAGTGATGGTGTCCCAAATGTTTGTGGCATGTTTGCATAAGGAGCGGGTGTTTAGCAGGATGTACTGGAGTGATGCTTAGTGGTTCATAGTCTTTTGTGTGGGTGTAGTGCAGGTGTTAGTGTGCGGAGGTGGGCCTGCTTTGCAGGAGAAACAGCAGCGTACGTAACTGAAGGGTCCTTTGGTTGACATTGGGGAGGCCATGAAGCAGTTGTTGATGGGGTGTCTGAGGTTCAGGACCTGGAGCTCCTTGGTGGTGGAGCAGTGGGGGATGGGAAGATGAGGGGTCCTGACACTGGACATGGTCAAGGCGTGGGTGGGCGCAGATGGGCTTGCATTGGCGTGCCTTCAGCTCACAGTGGTGCGGCTGTGCTGCAGCCTCCATTATATGTCCTGAGAGGTGGCAGTGGCAAGAAGGAGGCATCAGCAGGGGCATCAGTAGAATCAATCAGGCTCAGGAATGCAGGCAGAGCTGTCATGATCAGGCTCAGGAATTTGGGCAGAGCTCTAAGCAACAAACAGCAAAGCTGTGGAGTGGCTGGGGAGCTGTCACTTTCTCTATGGTTCAGGCACTTCTCACTGAGTCCGTGCTGTGGCCTCCATTATACATCCTGGGAGGTGGGATGGGCCAGGGTGGGAGGCAGGAAGGTTAGAGGGTGGAAGCGGCAGTGGTGTGAACAAGGCATCGTCAGGGGCATCAGCAGATGTAATCAGGCTCAGGAATGCCAGTGGAGCTGTCGCAATCAGGTTCTGGAATGCAGTGGGAGCTTTCAGCGGCAGTCAGGAGGGCTGTGGAGTGGCTGGTGATCTGTGACTGGTCCAATAGGTCAAGGCACTTCTCACCGAGAGCACACTGCAGCCTCCGTTTAATGTCCTGGGAGGTGGGAGTACTTGGAGAGGGAGACCAGAAGGCAGGAAGGTGGTAGCAAAAGTGGCATGAATTAGGCAGCAGGGGCATCAGCAGAAACAATCAGGCTCATGAATGCAGGCAGAGCTGTCAGCTTCAGACAGGATGACCATGGAACAGCTGGAGCAGCGGGGGAGCTGTGACTGACCCAGTGGGTCAGGCACTTCTCATCAAGATGCTCTGCGGCCCCCATTATATTTCCTGGGAGGTGGGAGGGGCAGGGGTGGGAGACGAAAAGGTGGGAGGGCAGGAGCGGCAGTGGTGCAAATGAGGCATCGGCAGGGACGTGTGCAGATGCAATCAGGCACTGGTATGTGGGCAGAGCTGTCACAATTAGGCTCATGAATGTGGGCTGAGCTGTCTGTGGCAGACAGGAGGGCTGTGGAGCAGGTGGGGAGCTGTGGCTAGCCCAATGGGTCAGGCCCTTCTCACCGAGACCGTGCTGCAGCCTCGAATATATGTCCTGGGAGGTCTGAGTGGCCGGGGTGGGAGGAGGGATGGCGGAAGGACAGGAGCAGCAGTGGCATGAAGGAAGCGTCGGCAGGGGCTTCAGCAGATGCAATCAGGCTCTGGAATGCAGACGAGCTATCACAATCATGCCTAGGAATGTGAGCGGAGCTGTTACAATCAGGTTCAGGAATGGGGCGGAGCTGTCAGCAGCAGACAGGAGGGCCATGGAGCGGCTGGAGAGCTGTGACTGGCCCAAATGGTTTTACAAATGCACTGATTGAACTATTTAATAGGGTATGTTTGTCCCCGAAAGGTTTGAGTTATTAAGCGCAAGCACTCACTGTGAGAATATCATGTACAGTATGGAGCACATTTTAACCAGTAAATTCATCTTTACCTTAGGAGCAGAGCGAAGTCTCTTTGAGCAGGTAGCTATTTTATGACTGCTCAGACACCTGTCTTTTGTCTGCAGGTAGCAGACAGTAAGTTAACAATGTAGTTCTTGTTTGTGGTGATGTATTTCTGTGTGTACTAAGGTTATTCAATAGGTAACTATTTTCAGGGACTGGGCCTATAGCTACATGCATCAATCGAGAGATGCAGAATGCCTTTAGGCACAGCTACACCTGAGTACTGAAGCATCCTTTGTTTACATGGACTTGCACCTTTTCTATGGATTTGTATTGTGTGTACAATAAGTTTTCTGTAGGAAGTTGTAAACTGCTGATGAAGTTGTACCTGCAGGTTAGCAAGCTGTACCTGCACTCGCATTGAGCTGCCTGCATTCCTGCAAGGCATTCCTCAGCCAAAGAGTGATTCAGTAGTTGTTCCACAAAAAGGTAATGCTGACTATATTGGGGGATTCCTCTACCCCAATTATGTGGATGTTGTTACGAGGGGAGCTGCTTCCAAATCTTCTCTTTTGCTTGCACTACCTGAAATTCCCAGGTGAATCGGGAGAGCAAACCTGTCAGATGCTGTTGTGCATATTCAATATCTGAGGTTCTGGTGTCGCGTAGGCTCTCATTATCCTAATGAGACTACTGGATTTTTGGGTGGCAGGATCGTTCAAAGTGTGGGGGACTAAGCCTAACCCACGGCGAAGGACCCTTGTCATCCCAAATCCGGGTTGAGCTCCGGCTAACTAGCAGTGCCTCATCTCTCCCAAAGGGAAGAGACAATTGGGCAGCCGAGCGCATGACATCTTAGGGCTTCCCAGGGAAGTCGTGGTCACTCAGATCCCAACCAGTTCTCTCATACACAGTGTGGTCTCATACATAAATGACAAAGGCAGTTTGAGTTTTAAAGATTGGTTTAATAAAACGACTGCATTTTAGATAACAAGGCGTGAGCCGCAATAACCAGAACCATACAACACAGTAGGATTGAAATAGTAACGAGGAGAGTGAAACATAAGAATAACGCTATCATAGTGCTACTAGATTACGTTCTCTCTTCTAAGTTCTATTTTGAGCACAGCATGTTAAGCTCTAAGCCTGCCTTTCAGGTTCCCCTGGGAGGACATCAACCCTCATACCTGAGCAAAGGCCTGTGATCGGGATCAGCATCTGCAACAGGGCAGTCAGCGTCTAGTTGTGGTTCCCTGGTCGGAATCTCCCTCTTACGTGTACCAGGACTAGGAAGTGTTTTTATAACTAACACGCCGGTGTTTTAAGAAATGTCCCTACGTAAGAATGCGTACTTTCTACGAACCCTAAAGACTAAACTTCTACCACGTTTATCGGCAATGTACCAGACTGTATCCTTGACTGAAGCACAGAGCGAGCAAGAATGTATTGTTTGAGAACTCCAGTGCTGAAGTAAACCAAACAGTGTGATAGAAGAAAATAAAACAAGACTGTGAAACTGGTTATTGTGAAATAAAAGTGCGAGGCTAAATAAAATGCATCTAGGACAGAGTGCGCAGAGGCCTAATACTATAAGCAAACGCGCAAAAGCTACATTAAAAAATGGCTACACTACACTGGGATCAGGCTGGGTGAGTCTTGCATCTTGGTTATCCATGCGCTCTTTGAAGCGAACCATCCTGTCTGTTAGTGCACGTATATAGTTATGAATTGTCTTTCATTTCATGTATCAGTGAAGCAACATCATTAGCAGAGGGGTGGGGTGGCGGCACATGATGAGAGGCCTCCTGTTTCTTATCAGATGATAGCTTAAGTTGTTTATGATCAGTTTTACCCATAGAGACACAGGCCCTCATTCTGACCTTGGCGGGCGGCGGAGGCCGCCCGCCAAAGTCCCGCCGTCAGATTACCGTTCCGGGGTCGAAAGACCGCGGCGGTAATTCTGACTTTCCCGCTGGGCTGGCGGGCGGTCGCCTTCAGACCGCCCGCCAGCCCAGCGGGAAAGAGGCTTCCACGATGAAGCCGGCTCGGAATCGAGCCGGCGGAGTGGAAGCTGTGCGACGGGTGCAGTTGCACCCGTCGCCTATTTCACTGTCTGCGCAGCAGACAGTGAAATACATGTAGGGGCCCTCTTACGGGGGCCCCTGCAATGCCCATGCCAGTGGCATGGGCACTGCAGGGGCCCCCAGGGGCCCCGCGACCCCCCCCTACCGCCATCCGGATCCCGGCGGTCGGACCGCCGGGATCTGGATGGCGGTAGGGGGGGTCGGAATCCCCGCGGCGGTGCAGCAAGCTGCGCCGCCGTGGAGGATTCAATGGGGCGGCGGTACACTGGCGGGAGCCCGCCAGTGGTGCCGGTCCGACCGCGGCTTTACCGCCGCGGTCGGAATCCCCATTGGAGCACCGCCGGCCTGTCGGCGGTGCTCCCGCGGTCCTCCGCCCTGGCGGTCAAAGACCGCCAGGGTCAGAATGACCGCCACAGTCTACAATGTTGCTAATGATGCGAGTGAGGCAGGGCAGGTGCAGGTTTTACCCCTTATTATCATCCTTTCCCTGTCTCGGGTTTCCGATTGATGCAGAGATTCTACATGAAATTGTGTGATTGCATTGCGCCACTTTGTAATTATGCCACAGGATGGGGGACTGTTTGGCGCTGCCTTAGCATTAAAAAAATGATGCTAAGGTGGAGCTAGGGGCTGTAAATATGCCCCTCAGTTTGTTCTCAGGGGCCCTAATCTTAGGCCCCTTCATGGCCTTCCATCCAATAGAGGCTTCCGCCAACACACAATCGCCCACACACAGGACCAAGTTGAGGCCTACTCACCAGAAAGCTGTTCCATCTGTGGCTGCAATCATGCAGAGCTGTGTCACAGGGTCCAAATCCATGTCCGACTCCCACGTGGCAAGAAGGGATCCTTTAAGCACTCAGTGGTGACTTTGTTCCACTTTATTTACAGTACCCAAACCTCCACATGGGCAAATGCCCAGGAACATAGGATGCCCTCATCAGGGCCAAGGCGTGTGCATTCTCACCACTCAGGCTTGGTCCAATATTCAGGTCGGCCATCAGCAAACAGCCCCCAGTAACTGCCCCCTCCCATAGGCAGCAACCCCATGAGGTCAAGGTGCCCCAAAGGCTGCATCTCTCCTCAGTCAATTGCTATATGGCTGCCATGCCTTTGCAGTTGCCGGTGTTTAGGGGGCCACCACAGTCACACCATGGTGTCAAATACTGGGCCAGCCACCCTACAGCAGCCCTCAGGCCCTGACGGGCCCCAGCCAAGCCTCCCTGTGTAGGAGTGAGGCTTTTCAGCAAAACCAATGGAGCCCAGGTAGGTCCTGAGGCTTTGTATCTCTCAGGCTGCTCTGATCACGCCACTGCCATCTGATCTAATCTCACCATGCAGCACTGGGTCCACAAACTCTGCTGAAAACTCTTGTCTTCCTCACTCTCTGTTCATTATTGGTGGTGACCAGCACAGCAACTTTTTAAAGGGGGCAAGCAAAGATTGTTTCTCAGCCCACCATGCCAATCAGGCTTTCTGGCACCTTCCAGTTTCCTCTAATTTTGAGCACTGTCTTGCTTGGCCAATAGTAATTAGAAACTGAGGAATACTTCATGATAGCTGTTTAAGCCTATGTCTTCTAGGATTTTTAATAAAGCAATTTGTGAGGTGAGGGTGATGTGTTTATCCAGTAGGTCAGTGCATACCTCTTCAACTGCCCCCCTAAGTCCTAGCAATGTCTTGCATGGAAAAATTGTGTTGTAGAAGTCCATGTCTTATATGTGACAGTGGAAACATAGTGTGTCCCTGAAAAGAAAACTAATACCACTAGATACTGCAAGATATTGAAAGTGTTAGCATGCATTTTGTTTCTTTTTATAACCACCAGGAACACTGAGTGGTCAGGAGAGAAACACATATGTACCCCCACACTCTGGGAGAAAGATGTGTGAGTTATTAGTTTTTTTTTTTTTTTTTCAGAAACAAACTAAAATATTTGGTGGGTGTTACTCCATCAGGGTGGCAGAGGTAATGTGTTTCACCACCTTGACAAAAGGGTAGACCACATGCCAAACTCTAAATACTACCCTACATCAGGAGGTAAAAACATTGACTGTGACAACCTGCTTGGTGTTTCTGACCTCTGCTTTTTCTTATTTTCTGAATGATGAGCAGCCTTAAGTCATTTTCTGTATTACTATGCTGAGCCAGAAGGGCATACTTTGCAGAATTTTGTGCACCGAAATGCACATCTGGGCACAACTCACTCCTATGTTTGCCCTCACCAGGGACTAATTGTTTATTGTCCCCAGAGTAAAAAAGAAACAGTCTTCCAGTATGCTCTAGGTGTTTTCCTAAGGTTAGTATTCCTTCGAAATGCAAATAGGGGTTTCTTTAAATTAGTATGATTTCTTGTACTGAAGATGTGCCAATTAAGTTAATAAAGTTCCTTATCTTACTATTCATGGCTGAAAACTGTTATGCATTCAAATCTTTCACTCAACCTACAAACCCTCTAGTTGGCAACGATGATCTACGTCACAAAATCTCAGCCTTTTATTGGATTGCCTCACCAAACATCCTCATGCAAATAATTTTTCCTTCAATACTGCCAAATGTTTGAATTAATCATTAACACTGGTACAATTCCTCGAAAGAAGGATAAGCTGACAATAAGGTAGGCATCCCTTTGGCTATCACGGTGATAATTTGAAAACTGTAAAAAATTATTTTTGAATTAACTGTTTAATTTGAATATAGTTCAACTTTCATATAATCATTATTGCTCATAATCCATATATAGTTATATATATATATGTATATATATATATATATATATATATTGGTTCCCTTAATTGTTTATAGAATTGGTCATTGAGCAAAAACACTCCAAGATGTATTCATTTGCAGTGACACATCACTTATTACATCTATGGCCTCTGTTTGAGGGATATTTATATGGAATGCATCAAGCGTCACCAGTATATTATCAAACAGATAGTGTCAACACATTGGCATTATCTTTAATATAGGGCCTTAATGAAATAAAATATAGGCCAAAAAATCTGCAAGTTTAGACAATAGTAGTATGCTTCAATTAATACATGAGATAAGATGTACTAAGGGGGCTCCTTTTCTCTCTCTTATATATCTTAAAAGGGCCATGGAATGCAGGTATTTGGGTATTTTGTATTTCTATGAAACTGGCACGCTTGTTGACAAATGCTCTTACTACATGAGGATTCTTCCATAATGTTCATCTGATGTTTCTCTGGGGAATAAAACGCTACCTTTTAATAGGACATTTCAGCTGTAATCAGCTTTAATCCACCCCCTTTATCAGAAGATTAATAGCAGTGGCTCCACACTCCTTCAAAAGAAGTCTCAAACTCAAAATGGAGGAAACCTGTAGTACAATTTAGTATAGTTGTCCAAGCCTTTCAGGATCACTTTTTTATATATTGCTTCTGGGCCTAGAGCATCCAGTGAAGGAATACACGTAAAAGTTGGTTTGAAGCCAAATATATTGTCATATCTGTCAAGAGTACAGTCATTCATAATAAATGTTGTTCAGTCTTCTTTCCTTAAAAAAGACCTGTATTTATTTTTATTCTATTAATGATGACGGATCATCTACCAAAATCTTTTTTTCATCTACACTAAGGTGCTTGGCATATTCTAACAACCAACATCTGTCAGAATAATTTACATAAAGTGAGCATGTGAAGCTGGTCATTCTCATTATCTACATTTGATAGTACTATCAGCTTATCCAGAGCAGAAAGACTGTCAACCAACGTATTAAATGAATGTATTTCAGAACAACGCATGCTGGAACCACGCATGCCTGAACAACGCGGTCAGAACAACGACTGTGTTGTCACCACAAATGCCTTAACAACAATTTTTCATTGTAAAGGCATTCCTGGTAAAGGCATGTGTGGAATGGCATGTATGGTTCCAGCATGTGACCCCCTGGCCCCACCCTGCCCCTAAAATTACTGGGGGTGGGGACACCCCATCCCCACCCCTAAAACCACCCCAACACCCACCCCAGCCCCTAAAACTACAGCGACCCCCCCTAAAACCTAAAACCACCCCAACCACCCACCTCCACCCCTAAAATTACAGCAACTCCCCACCTCTGACCCTAAAACCACCCCAACTCCCCACCCCATCCCTAAAACCTAAACTACCCCAACCCCCATCCCACCCCTAAAACCACCCCAACCCCCACCCTGCTCCTAAAATTAGGGCAACCCCCCACCCCCAGCCGTAAAACCTAAACTACCACAAACCCCCACCCTGCACCTGAAACCTAAAACCACCCCACCACCCCTCCCCCTAAAATTACTGTGACCCAGCACCCCGGCCCCCAAAACTTAAAACCACCCCAACCCCTGCTCCTAACATCTAAATTACCCCAAACCACCACTCTGCCCCTAAAACTACTGCGACCCCCCACCCCTGCCCCTAAAACCTAAAATTACACCAATCCTGACCCCTGCCCCTAAACTTACTGCAACACCCACCCCGCCCCTAAAACTACACCAACCCTCACCCCGCCCCTAAAACCACCCCAACCCTCACCCCGCCCCTAAAACCTAAACTACCCCAACCCCCATCCAAACCCCTGTAACTACCGTGCCCCGCTACCCCGCCCCTAAAACCTAAAATTACCCCAAACCAAAGCCCAACGCCTAAAATTACTGCGACTCCCTACCCCGTCCCTAAAAACCACCTCAACCTCCACCCCGCTCCTAAAATTACCGCGACCCCCACCCCTAAAACGTAAAACCACCAACCCCCGCCCCTAAAACCTAAACTGCCCCAACCCCTCACCCTCCCCCTACAACTACCGCGACCCCCCACCCCGCCCCTAAAACCTTAAATTACCCCAACCCCTAAAATTACTGCAACTCCTTACCCCGCCCCTTAAAACCCACCCAACCTCCACCCCGCTCCTAAAATTACTGCAACCCCCCACCCTCGCCCCTAAAACCACCCCAAACTGCCCCATAAAAACAAACTACCCTAACCCCCCACCCCAGCCCTTGGAAACTAAAACTACCCCCAAGCCGCCCCTAAAACTACCCCCCAACATTACCCCAGCCCCACTTACCTGACCGCATCCTATCCGATCCAGAGTCTGTTTTCCTCTGCCTTAACCACGCATGTTTGCATCCAGGAAGTATCTTTCAGTCAAAGAATTGTCACGATATCCAGTCAAAGATAAAGGGGAACCCCATGCAATGATGACAAAGAAGGGTCACATGAAAAAAAAACAATACAAAGCAACTTGTTTCTTACCATAGATACAAAAGCCTATATTGTTGCTCTAAATACCAGTTATTCTATAGTTTGTCACTGTAATGGGGACAGACTAAAACATTGTGTGCCCATTTGTGAAGTTTTAACAAAGGGCTACAATGTCATCAAGAATTCCAATCATCTTACTCCCTCTTTGTATTCCTTTCCTGACACATGCATACAAATCAAAGATCCCATACATATACAAGGCTTTATGAACTTTTTCATGCTGTAAAAAACATTGTAAATGGCCACCTCTCTGGTTTGCTGGAAACTTATGTCTCTGTAGCGCGCGTAGCCTCCGCCACAGCTTTGAGTGTCAAATCTCCTTATTTCAGTGTGGTTAAGTTTGCCATCTCAGCTAACAATAATGAACTGGAAGCAGCTCACATCAATGCCTATGTCCACCCGAAAAGGAAATCGGAGGCCTCCAGGCAGCTGGTGCAAGATCTTCTGAGGATTACAGACTGGGTACTTCAATATGCATTTAATGGGCTCTTCTTCAAGTGACATTGTAACAGCCCAATCTACACACTGGGAGGTTCAGGTGCAAAGCAGGAACAAACCAGTGGTTCCAAACAAATTTTAAAGGTGACTGCTGGAGGACCTTGAACACCTAAACTTCAGGGTACTAAATGACAGGTTTACAAGAGATGACCACCCCGGCTGCCTCATATTACTCATCCAGAACTAGCTCAACACTAAATTACACATTTGTCACCCTTTCGCTACTCCAGTACGTACTTGTATACTGGATTAATGACAGATCTCACAGCGACCACCTCCCTCAAGAGGTGACATTCTCATCTGGGCTACCTGTCTTGAGTCATATGAGGGAGGCACTGGACACTAGACAATCAAATATAAGCAAACTAAATCCTACCCGGCTATTATTAGGGATTTACCCCATGCTGCAGCTGCAATGCTGCACAAATCTAGGGCACTATCCAGTGACACATGGTCCATGTGGGAATGATTCACTACAATTCTCTGCGATGCGTTTGCAACATCGGTCAAGATGAGATCTGCCCTCAGAGGCCATCCTAGGAACAAACTCACAGTACAAGTGACAGCACTCAGGCCACTCAAATAGGAAATAAACATAACACTTAGGTCCTTGCATAAAAGACCAGACAATGAAAGTTTGCATGTGGTTCTAAGACACCAGTTAAAAAAACTAAGTCTGTCATCAAATGAGAACACAATGATGACCTATGGGCTAAGTTGTCCTCTGACTTAAAATACAATGACAGTGTCAGGTTCTGGGCTACCATCAATATTTTTCTCTGGCATGACAATGGAGGTATCACCTCCCATATATTGAAGGGTCACCTAGGCAAAGTTTTAAATGGATCACTTTAACCAACATGACACCAGTAGCACTCAGCAACCCACCCAGCAAATTGCACACTCAATCCATCTTACAGGGTCAAGCATGGCTGACGTGGTGTCAGTCAAGCAACAGATAACCAAAGGTTGAAGGGAGGGTGCCCCAGGATACGATGGCATTCTTCAAGCAGTCTTCAAGCAGGAGGCCACCTTCTGGGCTGAAACCCAGGCACCAGTTTTCTCACAAATTATAAGCCTAGGCCTACTACCAGCATCATGAGGGGCTCCATATTTTTGCCAATAAATTCAAATGCGGTGATAAAGCCATGCCAACAAACTATTGTCTAGTAGCGCTTAAGCAAAGTATTTTGCCGGGAACTTGCTGGAAGAACTAACTTTATGGTCTTACAGCAATTCTAGTATCCCATTGAATCAGACTGGCATTTCCAAAAAATCAGGCATAGTAACAAACATCTTGGTAATCTCTCTACTAAAATATGCAGAAAGAAGTGTCAATATGCTGTTGCACCTATGCTTCACTTGACTATAAGGCAACCTTCTACCACATTGACCAGGGTAAGCTTTGGAGCAAATTGGCAAGCTGGAACATCCTGCAGACCCTGTTTGACATGCTGTTATTGATCCACAAGGATACATGGGTGCGGGTCAAGTTTGGTGCAGGAACGCACCTATCCAGTAAAATCCTAACAAATCAAGGCCTGAAGCGGGGGTGGGTATGGGCCTCAACCCTTTTCAATCTTTTTTGGGTGGACCTAACACAACAGCTGCAATCCTGCAACACCCACACCCCAAAAACAGGGAGCACATCAATCTCCAGCTTTCTCTATGCTGACAACGGGGTCTTAGTCAGCCACACCCAGGTAGGGTTGCAGCGGCTTCTCAACACCATGTGGTGTTATTCTATGATCAATGGTCTGACCATCAACCTCAGAAAAACCAAGAACACGATTTATAACAACAGGAAAAAATGAGCCCAGACTTGGTCGGGGGAGATATCTGGACTGAAAACACATAGGAGTAGAAATACCTGGGTGTCGTTATTGATAAACATGGTTCATGTACTGTCCAGAAAGAAGTTATTTAAAAGAAAAGCTTGACCCTGGCTGTCACATTGAAAAACCTCAAAAGGAAAATGGCAGGGATTTTTCTGGGACGCTTTCTCTGTGTAGTGCAAGCAGAATTAACACGGATGATGATATATAGGAGTGTGCTATTCAGGGGCGGCCATGTCAGAGTTTTGGACAACATAATGGCGTGCTCATATAGAATCATTTTCCACTTATGTGCTTCAACTTGCCAACACAGATTCATCTGGAATTTGGGTTGTTAAAACAGCTTTTGGCCAGTTGGGGAGCCTAACTAATATGCTGGAATAAAATCAGGGAAGCTTAGCCCCACGCACTGAACTACATCTTATGGAAGGAGTTGAAGGAAAGAGATGTGTCACCAGCAAAGGCTTATCTCCTGGAATCTCTAGCAACTACTGATCTTGCACATCTTTGGGAGGTGCCTAAAAGCTATCAGGCATTCAAAAAGCGAGTCTGGAAATAATTAAAAATCTGCTTGTTCGCCAACCACAAGTCCTTATTGACATGCAGAAGCCACGGATAGATGACTCTCATTAACTACAAGTCCCTTGCCTCACTGGAATATTTCAAGACTGGGTACTCAGCTTTTGTTAAAGAGCAGTTCCTATGGTACTGTGTGAGGCTGCTTCCCCTAAAATCCCATCTCCCCCTTTTGGCTACAGAAGGGTTTACCTGACATGTATTGACTATGTGGCTTGGGGGAATGTGACTTGCTCCACTTGATCTGCTCTTGTGAAGAGTTGCGTGTTGGAAGGAAACAGATGTTAAAAGCCCTGATTAATCAAAGGGGCAAATGCACACAGAGACAGGCGGTGCTGACCTGCTTTGACCCAGGGAATCCCCATCTGAACCGTTGATTTGTTAAATCTATGCTGCAGGTGGGCAAAAACTGCCTCATATCATACTGAATTGCCCCACCATGCAAGTGCCGGCCACAACTCAAGAATGAGGGAAATTAAAACTCCCATGGATACAGCCTCACTGAGGTTAGAAGCAATCTAACCATGCGTACAGTTTTGCAGTGTCTGAAAAGGGTGATTGTCTGCCATTGGTCACCATGGGAGGGTGACCACTTCTGGCCTGCCTTCCCTTTATGTCCTGTTAGACCACGGGGAATTTGCTCCTATTTTGCACTTTGCACTTTCTCAAAGGGCCAAGTTTGGTCATCGACTTTTTAATCCCTAGAACAAGCTCACCCATGATGGGGATGCTCCATGTTGGCTGTCCATTCCTAATTTAGTGCTATGGAGCATTCCTTCTTCACTGTGAAGATGCTCGAGGTTGGCTGCCAAATGTCAATAAGTCACTGTGGAGCATGACTATACAGAAGATCTTTTTCAAGGTTTTTTAATCTGCGCTATTTCTTTCTATGTTAAGTGTCATTGAGTTTCACTTGCTTATGCATGGGTTTTAACAAGTCTAATTAATTTGAGGTTGTTACCTGCACCTGTAACAAAATTGGCATTTTCTGTTTCAAGCTGTTGTTTTAATCCAAAGGTTTTAAGCAAATATGCAATTAATTAATCAATCAACTCAAATCTATTAAATGAAAAAATCCTTAAGTTTATCAATGAAGTGCACAAAGGCCCAGTGTTACATGCTTTTACGGGTCAGTAATTTAACAGACGATTATTATTGATAAATGAAACTGTTGTTGAGGTGAAACACTACTAGAATGAGCTTGAGTTTGTATGGACACTTTAGCTTTAGTTTTAAATGGTTTTCAATGATGAGCTAACTGCCTGAACTCCTGTCAGTGCATGTAGGAACTGTTGTCTGCTGTGAGCGGCTTTATGGCTGATGATTGCTGCCTGGAAGCTGCGACATGGACAGGGTCCTGCAGTTCCACTTGACTTAACATAGCTGATCTGTTAAGGATTCCCTTGTTAATGGGACTAAAACAATTCTGAAGTAACTGGAACAATAAGTGGAACAAGATTATGAGGGGACTGAGCTCTTTTGCTCTTAAACTTGTGTTTTTCATGTGAATAGGAGAAAGCCTGCCCTTACCTATTTTCAAAATCCAAATTATTCCTTTGTACTCCAAATGGGAGGAGTGATATGGGAGTCATACTACCAGATGTCTGCAGTTGATTGAGAACTACATATTTTATCCAACCACCTGGATTTTCAAATGTCATCATAACAGATGTCTTTGAATGTCAAAGGGTTGCCTCCACATGTGTTCAATCTCCCTGGAGCCATTTACAGGAAAATATTCTGATTAAATCCTCTTGAAGCTTGTGCAGAAGCAGTTTATGGCTCCAGAAAACCCCTGGGGTCTCATTTACAAGACACTGGTGCATCGGAATCGATGTACAAGTTTTCTTGCACTAGCTCTGGACCCCCTAACAACACCATGGTAGTGTGGTATTTACGATACAGTGCTCCATGGCGCACGTTTTCACAGATGCGTCAGAAATCATGGCCCATCTGTGGAGTTAAACCGATGCATTGATGGACAAACGGCAAAAAAGATGATGCAACTCCAGCGATGCGAGAGGGGTACAATGTAAAAATGCCCAGCGTCACTTTCATGTGTTAAAAAATTGATGCTGTGAAGGACCACGCAGAAGGCACCAGTTCTGCGTGGCTTTTAACAGGGGAATTCTTACCTTGCATACTTTAGACCTGGTGCAGGAATAATGTGACATAAGGCTTTACAAACTGGTGCAATGGTCCCATTGCGCCAGTTTGCAAATGTGGTGAAGTGTAGGGGACTGCTTGCGCTGCTGCAGCATAAAAAAAGTGACACTACGGCGGTGCAAGAGGCTTGTAAATAAGTCCTCTGGTATTTTTGGATTTGGATCACAGCTCTGAGTGAGTTTCCCTAACATAGTCTCATCTTCTGTTTTGCCTTTTTAAATGTTCCTTTCAGTGGTGGCCTCTTAAAATAAAATGAGCTGCTGTGCACAAATGGGGTGCAAGGCTTTAAGTAAGTTGCTTATGACAGGTGTTCATACAAACGAGTGTATGCTTAGAGACTGTGACTTTGTGGGACCCAGTCTAGCATTTGTTTAGAGGAAGCACTGTAGCAGGTAGAACCAAACAATAGTTAGATATGTCAGTCTAATGCCTTATAATTCAATTGGGAAATCGTAGAAAAAATGTCCCGGCCTCTTTCTTCCCTATCTGTAATGTTTGGGTGAGTCAAGTCAGAGGTGGAAAATCATTGACATGTCTTTTCCTTTACATTGCTGGTCATAAAATGCATATCCAGTGTTAGTAGGATGCTATATACTTCTCCTTGAACATTTATATAAAATTTGGCCAGCCTCAACAGCAGTGCCCAGTTTCTAAAAGTAAAGTGTTTGGGCATATCACAGTCGCATGTTGAAGTCACCAATTATTACAGTTATCTTGTCTTAATTCCTCCCCATTCTTTTTTCATTCACTACCCTACTCTCTGTGCCCTTTCATCTCACTCTTGCAGGCTCTTTCACATCCCTGCATTCTCCTTTTGTCACTGTTCTTAAGTCATGCTACTGCTGGACCAGTTCAATACTCTGATAGCCAAATGCCAAGGGGGCAGGGCTGATATCTCTGTAAGTTATTTAGCTGTCTTTCCTTGGAATGTACTAGCAGGATGGTCCCGTGTGGAACAAAGGGAAGGTGGCAGACCTCTAGCTCCAACAGGCACAGAAGAATGTCCTTGAAGTTTGGAGGGGAGAAATATTCTTCCTAGAATGCTGTGCATAGTAGTTGGACAGTCAGGTTGAAGCTCCTTGGAAGCATCAGTTATGAGTTAATAGGTGTTATGGCATCTTGGACTGCATAAGGAATCACACTTTCAAGTATGAAAACCCCAAAATGGAAGAGTAACTGGGAAAAAAACGTGCAACAGAACAAGGATTGGCAGACATCACTAATGGGCTCCTGTGTGTATTGTGGGACCCACTATGGATTTGTACTGCTGACACTGCTTGACACTCTAACTCCCTGCCTCTTCTCAGGGAAAGATCTGTAGGGAGCCCTAATGGAAAGGGATCCTCTTGGACTTCAGTACACTACTCTTTTTTGTGGGTCATCTATGGGTGACCTATGAGTGGCTACCACAAGCTATGGTTGTGTACATAAATGCCATGCAAGTGATAGAAGGCTGTCAGTTCTGCAGGAGTTCAGGCAGGGAGAGCAGTCTATTTTGAGGACTAACATAACATTAGAGGGCCCAGGTCAACAGAATACCACAGACTGGATGAATGGTAAGGGCCATACTTTTACAGCCAACTGCTACTTACGAAGAGGGATTGGCAAAAAAGTTGCAAAGGCTTAAAACAAGCATCAAGAAATTCATGTCACAGATTTAGATGCCACAAAACTGCACAAAAGTACTCCTGGCTGGTAGACCATGACAATATGAGCAAAAAATAAAAAAAGCTTCCACAGATGAATGGCTTGTGTTTACTTGTCATGGGTGCTCATGGACGGGGGGCATTTGTAACAGTGAATAAAACCTTAAAGTGGCCTCTTGTCATATCCTTGGAGCCTGTGATGAGTTGGGTCCCCCAGAGGACATTGCATACAGCTCATAATCTTTATTTAGCGGTAGCGGGCAAGTGTCCTAGCCCCGGAAGAGCCGAGCCTCTGCCTGAAGCCATGAAGGGACACTCCCAAGTATCTCCTTCTTCATTCCCACCTGTGCTGTAGGAAAAAGATGTAGGCAGGTGGGACCAGGGGGACATCAGGCTCTCCTGTCCATCAGCCACCTAGGGAGTGTCAAGGCAAGTAAGCAGTTGATCAAGGCTGCAGATTCCAGGATCCCCATTGGATCTCTCAGGACTATGGGCCTCATTAGGAGTTCAGCAGATGGTTTGCATCATCCACCAAACTTCTGACAGGAAGGTTGCCCCCACACTGGCTACCTCCCCGCCATACCCATTAAGAGGTTTCCACCTGATAGCCTAGCGGGAAATAGGCTACAGCATTGTCTTCAGCTCGTAATCCAGCCAGCGGCAATGCGGTAGCCAGCAGGGTGCACAAGCACCCTCACAATGTTCACTGTCTGTAAACAGAGAACATTGCAATGGTGCTAGGCTGGGGGGCCCATGCACTGCCTATGCCAAGTGCATTGCCTGAATTAGGTGTCTTTAGTACTGATATTATGGTGTGCATTGGACCTATGGAGTTAGCGTCCAGAGATGTTTCAAAGATCAGCCATCAAAATTTAGGGATGAGTTCACAAAGATTCCGCTATACTCTTGTCATACTTCTGAAATTCAGGAGCATACCAGGAGGAAGGAATAAGTACTCATGGTTATATCTTCTTCAAATTCATGACTAAAAACCAAAAGAACTACAAGAGTAAGTCACCCCTAATCCCACCCAAACGGGCTTCAGACCACAACATAGTACTGAAACTGCCCTTTTGGCCATTACAGACGATACTCGCCAACGTCTAGATGCAGGTGGATATGTAGCAATCATTTTATGAGATCTGAGCACTGCACTTGACACAGTGGATCACAGGATTTTACTTCAAAGAATATCCCAAGCAGGATTTAAGGTCTTCACTTTTAAATGGCTTTCCTCCTATTTGGAAAAGAGGTCCTTCCAAGTCTTGGATAGATCATTCTTTTCCAATATTTTTCCCCTCACTTGTGAAGTTCCTCAAGGCCCTTCCCTGAGCCCTACTCTTGTTAATATTTATATGTCTCCATTGGCAAAGATTGCGGAACCCTATGGTCTACCCTAATATCCTATGCTGATGATACTCAGCTGGTCTTCTCCTTCTCTACTAATGCTAACGCCGAACAGGCCGCTCTATCTTCCTGTCTATTAGATGCACTGCCCATGCATTTTGCATGGGCAGTGCAGGGGCACCCAGGCACAGCCCCAACGCGCATTTCACTGCCAATGCGCGACGGGTGCTGCTGCACCAGCTGCACATCAACATTGCCGCCAGCTCTATTATGAGCCGGCTTCAATGTTGATGTGACTTTTCCGCTGGGCCAGCGGACGGAAATGCTGTTTCCGTCCGCTGGGCCAGCGGAAATGTCAAAAAAGGGTGCCACCAATACCGCCAGCACTGGCGGTATTGTGGCACCCTCGGCTTTGGCGGTCTTTTTGCAAGACCGCTGAAGTCGTAATGAGGGCCTTATTATTCAGGCCCTAATACTGTCACGTCTAGATTATGAGAATGTTCTATTCCTGAGTTCTCCTACTTACATATTAAAGAGATTGCCGGTAGCACAAAACGCAGCTTCCCACTTACTCATGGACATTCCAAGACATCTTTCTGCCAAGCCAGCCTTAGCTTCCCTCCACTGGCTTCCTATTCCACAACAGATTAACTTCAAAGCCATGTGTATCATGCACCAAGCCCTTCATAGTAAGGGCCCGGATTTTCTCAGATGAATCATAACACGCTACATTCCTCAGACAACACTTAGATCCTCATTCCACGTTCTAATTAACACCTGTGTTAAGAAAGCAAGATGGGGAGGCAGAACCTATGCTTGTAGAGCAGCCATTATATGGAATTCCCTCCAATTGGAATTCCGACTAGACAACTCTGAATTCTCTTTTCGTGGAAAACTGAAGACTTTATTTTCCTCAGCATAGTCCTGTTTTGGTTCTTCATGGTCCTGCATTAGCGCTGGGATGCCTCCGGGTAGCCATGCGCTCTATAAATTCAGTAAACTAAACTAAACCTACTGATATAGAAACAGTTGTCAATTAGATCCCAGGCTTTTCATTGAATTGTTCACTGCTTTAATATGTTTGCTTTTGAAAGTGTGTCAATATCCTTGAAAAACAGTACTGAAATGCTTGTGTATAGAGAAATGTTATAAAGTCCATGTGACACCTCAATAGGTGTGCCTTTTTGATAATTGCAAACCACTTGATTTGCTGTGGCCATATTTGAAGGGTTTTGGTTTTAAGGTTTAATGCTTGCTGGGAAACAAATTGTGAATGCTGTCTTAAATGTCAGTGACTACTCTGTATTCAACCGGTGAGGTGACTGCAGTGACCTTTCTTTAGGTTGCAACCCACGTCATCTTCAAAGTCATTTGAAGGGTGTTCATATTGTTTTTCCCACTAGCTATTTTGTATACATTTGTAGCATTGTGGGTAATATTTCATTTTGTGTATGTTAAAGTATGTTTCCTTTTTAAAAGAGAAGGCACCAGCTGAATGTTGATTTTTTTAGCATTATTTGTTGCACTGCTAAGTTATAAAGGGCATATTTATGAATGGGGTTGCATCACTCTTGCACCACACAATATTGTGCATGTGTTACGCAAGCCCAAAATGTGAATTATCAAGCCACACGAGATCAGCTTGCATGGCTCTGAGTGACTTGATAAATCCAGAGTAATGCAATGAAGCACAAATACCTGCATTGCATTACTCTGCTCCAGGGAGGTGTGCAATGGGTGTTGCATGGGTGTTCCCATGCAACACCCATGAATTTTTAGGCATTCACAGATTTACCAAAAGTGGTAGACCTGGGAAAGCGCCAACATTCTACGATTTCCCAGGTGAGGGGTAACGAGGTGAAAATGTTTTTTTTTTAAATTTTGCTGTTAATTAATACAGAATCCATGGCACAATTTGAAAAAAAACAAGCATGGTTACCCACACTTGTTTTGTTTTGGCACCTGGGTGGGGCAGGCCTTGGGGAAATTCATATTATTATAGGGAATGGTGCACAGGTGCCCCACCTCCCCTGGGTGATTTTGCCCCTGGGGATTCCATCTCTCAGGGTCCACCCACTGTAGAAAATGGGAAGGAGGGCCACGTGCCCCCCCGGCTGACTATGGCCCTAGGGACCCCACCCCCTGGGGCCCAGCCCAATCAAAAAAGAACTTCCCTGGACCATATTTGGCCCTGTGGACCCCATCCCCCAGTGCCCACCTATGCATTAAATGGTGAGGAGGCCCCCTTCCTGAAGCTATTATTGGCCCTGTGACCCCCCACTCCCCACCAGGACCAGCTCCTGCTATATCCCAGGTTGACAACTCCAGGACATGTTAACACAACAAGGTGGTGGATGGAATGCTTGAATTAATCTCAGCTACTGGCAATTGATCAGGCCACATCCCAATCCATATTTTTTCTGCCCACCATGCACTACTATTAGTACTACTAGTACTACTACTGTTAGTAAACTTACAAGTAGTAAAGTTACTAGTACTAAAGTTACTAGTAGCAACTTACCTTTGTGAATACAGAAAAGTAGCAAAGTTATGCATTTGACCTAAGTTACGCTTTTGGTCTAAGTTACACTTTTGGTCTTAATTTAGGGGGAAATGACGCAGCATGGCACTTTAAGCTAGCTTTCTGCATCGCACTACGTCATTTTGAAAGTGCAGGGATGCGTTGCATTTACAGAAATGAAACGCATCCCTGTACTTTCCTTTGTGGTGGCACACAAACTACAGCTTGCGCCAACGCAGACACCCTTGTTCCATGGTGCATGGGTGTCTGCGTTGCAGGGGTGATTGTTTATGTGCAGGAAGGAACACCTTCCTGCACATAAACAATCATTAATAATGTTTTCTTCTTGATGTTAATAAATATGTCTTATATCATTTTAGAAATGAATCATCAACTTAGTTGAAAGCTAAAAGGAAATTTCAGTTTGAAAATCATCATTCATTTAAATTCATTTAACACATGCATTTTGAGAAAATGTAATACACATCAAATACAAATTTAACTTTATCTGTGTAGGTATTTTTAAATTATTAATTAATATTATTTATAGATGGAATCAGTATATCTTAATTAGATACTTGTTTAAGACACATTTAAAATAGCAAGTTAATGTGCTGCAGCATTTTGTTTTATTAGTTCTAGCTTCAATATAAATATTTTATATTAATTTACTATTTCATTGCATAATAAACTATTTGTCCAATCATATATTTATTTTTAGACTAATACATTTAATACTTTAATACTTCTCGCTATACTTTACCATAGGGCATCTCTGCTCAGATGATGAAGATCTCCACCCATGTGTGAAACATTACTAGAAGAAACTTTACACTCGTAAATTCTGTTTTGGATGTCTCCACACACCCTAAATCTATACTCTGAAATTGTGACTATCTAAAAAGTGTAGAAATAGAACTAGATGCAGGAGTAGATTTACACATGAGTGAACCTGCTTGAGTTAATTTACCTTTGTGAATTGGTCACAAAGAAAAGGGAAAATATGTAAATGCAACATGCATAGCTCATTTCTTTGCATGTTCACAGATTACAGGTTTTAATTTCAGCTATAGGTGTTGGTTCATAAATGCATTTATAAGTACGGGATGCAGTACTACAGGATTATTCTCTCTAAGTAAAAGTGCACAGGGTTTTCAATTTTGGTACCAATTGTTGAAGGCATGTAAGAATACATAGAAGAGTACTCCTGTAGTACTGCTTCATAAACGCTTTTGTGAATTTGCAATTACATGCTGTAATGTTTTTGTGAAGGTGAATGTTTTTACTCTCAGGCCCTCATTTTGAGTGATCCCTAAATATTTCTGATGCTGCTGGTAACAGGAGCTACCAGGTGTACTGGAGTTGCATTTTTTGGGGCAGATTTATGGAAAGTGACGCTGCACCGATTGCAGCTCCACTTTCCCTGTGCCCCTTAGCACCCCCCTCCCGCCACCATGCGTGCGCTGTATTTAAAATATGGTGCACCATGGCACAGGATAGGGGGCAATAGCGTCATTTTTTATGACCCTGTTGATGTACTCTGCAGGAGTAGTGCCAAAATATTGGCGCTACTCCTGCAGAGTACATAGGGGCCCATTCTAAAGAATGGAAGCCCCCTTTTAGCCAGTGCTCTTGAGCAGGTGTTAAAAGTGCCATAGTAAATGGCGCAAGGAAATCCCATAGATTTCCTTGCACCATTTTACTGACTCCCCTAATGGGGAATGCCCCCCTTTGCACACATTATGTCTGACACAGGAAAAACGAAGCACAAAGAGTTACAGAGTGGCGCAATGCATGCATTGCGCCACTCTGTAAATAGGGCTCGGGGACTTTGGTCTCATTGGGCCACATTAACATCAAAATAAATTACGTTAATGTGACGCAAAAAGGCGCTAGGAGCCTATAAATATGCTCCTTTGTTTTTTCACACAGAGACTGAAAGTAGCTAAAATCTCAGTGTGAAATATTGGGGAAAAGCATGTGAAAATCAGAATGGAAACACTGATTCCTGCAAACAAAACTGTGATCACTCTTATTATTCTGCCCTGGAATTACCAAGATAAAGTAATAATTCTTGGGTGGGGGAAACAGAGATTTTAAAATGCCAATTGTAATAGTGGTCATTGTTCTTAGTAAGGATACCAATAGCCCTACTGCAACAGTGAAAATGAACCTTCTTTCCCTTATTTGTCAGTAAAGAACTGCCATTATAGTACTCAGTTGTTTGCTGTAAATGAAAAAGATGGAGTAGTTGTCCCTCACACCCCCTAATCTTCAGTGATACAAATCCTACTCCATTACTGAGGGTGTAAAAATATTGTGTGATAGAAATATTGTTGCAGAAATATTGAGGACCAAAATATTGTGAAGGTACATTTCAATGGGTAAGGAACGTTTTACTTTATTTATTTCCACATATATGTACCTTGATATGAAATATGTGTTTTTAAGGTACGGAGGTATGGATTTAAGAATAGTAAGCCCATCCTTACCTATTTATACTTACCTTCTCAACATTTTGTTCCTGAATATTTGTGCTTCTCTATTTTTGTCACACAATATTCTTCAGCTAGATAATCTTTCATTCAGCCCTATTAAGATCTATGCCTCTTTGTACTCTACACATTTTTTACAATGTGCATGCAGTCATAATAATGAAAGAATGCAAAATTTTTGGACCTGTTCTGAACTGTGCAAGGGTATTGTGGGAGATTGGGTCCTAGCCCTAAAGTGGTGACCCAGAGCCTTTAAGCCCTGGGCCTATGCTAGAGGACATTATTATCCCCAAAGGAACCAAGAAACAGCTGGCAGTCTCATCTGAACCTAAACAATGTGACATAAATCTATGCAGGACCTCACATCCCAGCCCTCACAGCTCCTCGGACCCAACGCCAAACGATGTGAAGCATTTCAAATGCTCCCCGCTCAGCTGCCAGCTCCACCCAACTGACGCAAGTTGTGTGTTGTGCAGCAAAGCATCGCTGCGCAGCTTCATCGAATCCGATTTCAAGCATAACACAAGTCGACGAGATGCCTCACAATGCCTCCCTGCACAGTTTAATCAGAATTGATGCAAAGCAACACAACTTGCCGCAGGACATCACAGTGCAGCCCATGCAGCTCTTGGGAACTAACACCACTCACCAAAGACATACGCAGGGGTATAGTTTCAGGGAGTGTGCTAGGGGTGTGACACCCGCAAATAACTGAATTATTAGCTTGATAGTTGGGCCTGGGGGCAGTGGCAATTGCGGAGGCTAGCATTCCAATCCATCATTTTTCATTTACTATGACACTCCAGACAGAGGCCTACCTAGTGCTAATCAGTCTTGAATCTATCACCCATGGAAACAGTACATCCCAAATCTTGGTTATATCATCCCTTTACCCTGCAACCCACTGTTTTTTTAGTTGTGAAATTTGACATTCACATCCCCCAAATTTGACAGACTAAGCTATGCCTCTGGACATAAGATACAATACTCAGTGGTCCTAACTTGGTCCTGTGCCCGGCCTGCAGTCCATCGTGGTTGGCCTGAACTTGTGACTTTGTCCCGGTCCAGTCTGACCAGATACCCTTAGTTGGCGATTTGTGTCTTATGTTGGTACTTTCACTAAATCTTTAGAAATTCATATCTTTGGTTCCATCCTTTGATTTTTTTCATTTTGATGCCATTCTAAAGATAAAAGTGTTTCCTATTTTTATGAATTGGTGGTGTACCTTTATTGTGTTTTGTCTTTTACCTATTTACTGTTTTGGTGGTATTAAAAGCTTTACATATGTTTGTCTCCTGAATTAAGCCTGGCTGCTTGTTTTCCAAGCTACCAAGGGTTTAGCGAGGATTAATTTACTGAGACTTATTGGTGATTTTGGTATTATTACTAGTTGATGGTGAATAACCCCAACTACTAATAACCAACTTTCCTACAGACTCATTACTGCAACATCACTGACTTTGGGGATTTATTCAGAAAAACATTATGGAGTATTTAAACATATACTGCTGTAGTACTCTTTTGAGTACTCTTACACAGGTTTATGATGTGGCCCCAAAACTCCAATCTTGCTATTTAAGTAAAAAGAGGGCACAGTCCTTTCTGTTTGTACTAAAAACACATGAACGTATCCCAGGTTATTCTCATGTTAAATATGTTGGGGCAAACTGAAAAAGGCATGTCAGCATGCATAAAAGAGCACTACAGGAGAATGTCTTGATGTACTTCAAAATTAGTACTGGCCCCTTTTTGTAATGGTAACACCCGGGCAGATCAGGGAGTATTCATATGCAATTAGTGTGAATGGAAAATACTCCACACTCTTTCCACGGTCACTAAATAGGGAGCTGGACATTTAAGGGTTGATTCAGAAGGGCATTTAAGAGTATATTAAAGAGTACTCCTGTAGATCTACACAGTGGTGGCTGGTGACATTCAAAAGTGGTGGGGTGTAAAAGTTTAGGGAGAGTACCTTGTGACAAGTGATCACAGTGAACGTGCCCGCCTATTATAAGGTGGATTCGGGGGAGTTTCCCCCCAGAAATGTTTGAAAAAAGAGTGGGCAAATGGTGCATTTTCAAGCATATTTGAGAAAGCAAGAAGGTAAATAAAGCACTTGTGAAAGTGTAGTTATGACATCAATAAAGAGATTTCATATGATAATGATGTAAGTAACTGCTTATTCAGTATAACCACAGAACTTCATACCAGACTTTGAAATAACAATGCTGAGTACCTCACAGATGTCTTTCTTCATTTATGTACTTATAAATTAAATCTGAGGAAATAGAAGTTACTGTGAATTGTCGGGCTGGACACAATGAGGCAGCAAGGAATACATATTAATATACAGTAGGGCACCCTGCAAGGCACTGTAAGTCTCATTCAGGGGATGAAGAAAATTGATCACATCCACCCTATCCTGATTATGGAACTCCATTAGCTCCCCTTGCTGGTCCACTAAATCATCAGAACCAGCTGCATCATTCATTTACAAACATGCAGATGATGCAGCTGTTGTTCATGAAGTAGCGGCCCAGCAAAGCCACCATGAACTGCTGCAGAACCCTTCATATCTTGACAAGCAGAGGAAAGTTATCAAAAAATAAGTGGAAATTGAAATAAATGTTTAAAAAATTCTTAGCCCTGATTCACAGAAATAAAAATTGAAGCGTTTCACTCTTGTTGGTGCTAGGAAGTACATGTAATATAAGAGTAAGAGTAGAAGGACAAAAAGTATTTGGTGCCGGCGAGGATTGCACATACATTTTTTTGGATAGGTCAGCCTCAGCCTCCTCAAAGATTATGCATGAAAGGAAGCCATTGACAACCGACTGGAGATCACACGGCCGAACCGGTGTGCGCAGAGCCTCATTTTGAATTTGGCAGAGTCTGGCCACCAAACTTTTTTGGATGGAAAACCGTCACTCAGATTTTCTGCCCGCCGGCCCTATAATGAGTTATCCACTTGGCCAGGCAGCCCAAACAGTGCTTCTGCCCACTGAGCCAGAGGAATACTCACCACAACATTGACACTGGCTCATAATCGAGCCGGCGGCAATGTTGTGGTGCACCTGTTGCGCTTTTCACTGCCCAAAAATTCCATCGATGCCTTCCCAGCACTATTTCCTGACCGTAGATCGCAGCACAAAGTGATTCACTGCAAGGAAACAGCATTATGCCCCAGGGATTGCTTCTGAGGGGTTGGTTTCCATGTAAGTGGGCTGCCCCCCCCCAATCAGGGCAATATAAAATGTAAAAAATAAGGGTCCCTCCCCCCATGGTGGAATATTGTTTTTTTTATGTGTGTGGTTTGCTTGGGGCCACGATGGCTCCCAGGGATTAAAAAGAAAAAAGAGAGAGAGAGAGAGAGAGAGAGAGAGAGAAAGAGAGAGAGAGAGAGGCTGACACACTCACACTCTCTCTTTCTAGTGCCCTGCAAACAGAAGGCTTGTGACTGGCACAAATGTACCCAGTAGGACAAACAACATTGCAAAAATTTACTTTTTAAAGCTAACTTTCTTTTATTTTGTCAAGTTGTCTTTTCTCAGTTTCCACTCATGTTTTCTTTTGTTTTTGCTTGTGGGCAGTGTTATCAAAAGAGGACAATGACTTGTTAAGACCTATTCCATTGCAAATGCTTTTTTTGTATATGTGTGGTTTCCCGTTGGACAGCTCTGAGGCAAAACAAACCAGTTTTATAAATGTGTGGTTTTCATGGGGGCACAGATCAGCCCACAGTGCCCACACCCCTGGGCACATTTTTGCCAGCCACAAGCTTTCGGTTTGCAGGGCACTAGAAGGTAAAAAGAGCAAATAGTACCTCAAACATGTTGGAAGCAGCGGATGGGCACTAATTAGAATGAATGAATGGGTGCTTGATCCCTGCTCTACACAGAGGACCAGAAATGATGCCAGGCGTACTTTGATGGATTACCAGGCTATAAAGAAGAGTGCCATGCAAACCAGCAAATGGTAAGTGACAGACGGGCTCTGAGCCCTTTACTGAACACAACAGATTCTCGCATAGCGAGACACATGCATGCACTCGCAGGCTCAACCCTACAAAAAGATATATATGTATATATATATATATATATAGAGAGAGAGAGAGAGAGAGAGAGAGAGAACGAGAGAGAGATAGAGAGAGAGAGAGAGAGAGAGAGAGAGAGAGAGAGAAGAAAGAGTCTCTATATATGTATGTATATAATATAGAGGGGGTATTTTTATGATACATATATATATGTAGAGAGAGATGTATCTCATGTATCTCTATTAGGCATAGATAGTTTTCAGGCAGCAATAAAAATGTCAAGACAACTCTTCTGATTATATTTCCCAGAGAAAGAGATCAGACTTTTGTTTAGTGGCATTTTTTATGCCATAAAGTAGCGCAGGAGGTATAAATGTCTGATGCAAAGAACACATCTGTATTACCTAGGAGTAGTTTAGTGGAGTAGTAAAGACAGTTGTTACCTGAACTTTAAAACAAATGAAATGTATGTGTGAAGGGGCTATGAAGAGATGAAGGGAACTTTTGCTGGGTGGTAGTGAGGGAATACAAGGAGGAGGTCATGGGATGGGAGCACCAAAAATGATTGTCGCACTGGGAGCTTCTAGCATTAAAGGCTTTAATGATAGGTATGTGGCAAGATGAAGTAATAGTGTGTCTTTTTTGCTTTTTTTCAGTGTCTTCAAAGAATCTGCTGATTCTGAGAAGAAGCGAAGGTAAGGTGACTGACACTGTTGTACACATCACACACATATAACCACAAGCAATTTTGGGACCCTATCTGCCTTCTATGTAGGCTAGTGCTTTAGAGGGACAGTTTAGCCAATAGCAGAGATGGCGTCTCATTGGATGACTGCTACTGAAGCCGTAACTCAGGTTATGGTGGCCAGCTCTGAGGCAAGATCAGAAACTGAGACAGAAGATACTGAGACAGCATCTGAGGGAGAGAACAAAGGGGCCAAATTTGGGAGTGATGTTTCAGTAGGCGGAGCCCCATCTGACTACACCTCTTCCAGTGATTCTGACGGAGACAAGGAGGACAGTCATGCTGTCCTTCGCAAGCACAGTCTGTCCAGTGGGCCAGCAGCAGTTTAGCCCAACTCAGAGAGAAGCTGCTCTCTTGGCAGCCCTCCGATTTAGTTCAGCCCCAAATTCCACCTTTCACTGGTGACGCTGGATGTTAATTACGATACGGCCAACCTTTTGCCAGTTGACTACATCCATCTCTTTTTCGATGTTGACTTCTTTCTGCAAATTATGCAGGTAACAAAGTTGCAAGCAGAACAATTTCTGAGGGACATAGAAGCACTCTAGGGCCCGTTCTAGATATTTTTGGGCCTTACACTCAAAATGAAGTTTCTGCAGAAACCCACCTTGCAGTCCTACTTGAAGAGTTTCACGGTTTGGGTAACCCCCTATCTTCGCACCATACATGAGCAGAGATCATTTTTCTGCTACTGCAGCACATGCTGCATTTTAATGATAATTCTGCTGCATTGCCCCGGTACCATCCAGACCATGACAGGTTGTTCAAAATTCGTCTTGTCATAGAGCATTTGTCTGCCAGTTTTCCAGATATCTATACTTCTGGAAAGAATATAGCAGTTGATGAGTCCTCTATCCTGTATAAAAGGCGGCTGCTGTTCAGACATTTCGAGCCAAAGCGCTCGCTATGGCATCAAGCTATACATGTTGTGTGAGAGCTCTTCTGGCTATGTGTACAGCTTGAAAGTGTACACAGGGAAGGACTCCTACTAAACCCTGTAGGTTGCCCTCCAATGTTAGGGGTCACAGGGAAGATTGTATGGGAGCTTGTCCAGACACTCCTTCACAAAGGTTATAACCTTTATGTGTACAATTTCTATACAGGAGTAGAGTTGTTCAGTAAGCTCTACAGAGCCGTCACTGTAATCTGTGGTACATTTTGCTGTAACCACAAAGGATTCCCGCTTGTTTACAAGAAGCTCCAGAAATCCCAGAGGACTGCGTTGAATTCCAATGAAACGCTCGCAGTCAAGTTCTCAGATAGGTGTGATGTACACATGCTCACTACAATTCATGATGGGAGCACTTTCCCCATAATGGCTTAGGATCAGATGGCTGAAGTTCCCAAGCCCACCTGTATACTTGATTACAATAAGTACATGGACAGATTGGACAAGAACAACCAGGTTCTTCAGCCATACAATGCGTGCCATAAAACTCGCACTTGGTACAAGAACCTCTACTTCATATGTTCTGGAGGATGTGGCAAGGCTGCAGGAATGACACTTTGCTGATAGCACTCCTAAAACATCCAAAAAGGATCGAATATGTCATTGATGTGAAGTGTTCTTGAAGCAGGGAAAGACACGGGAGAGTTGTGTTTACTGTCCCGAGTGCCCATCTCAGCCAGGTCTCTGTTTCCCAACTTGCTTTACGTTGTATCATACTAAAGCAAAGTTCTGGGAAATCGACTGAGCTGGAGCTGCCGTTGGGTAAACTTTTCATTGGCTGAGCATAGATACCGAACGTCCATGGGCCACTGCTTCGTTAGGCAAGCAGCTACAGAACTATAGTTCATCTACTTTAGGAAATTATTGACTTCCTTATGACCGGCTTGACACCTTCATCCACCGTCAGAACGTGGCAGGTTTTCTACATACTGGTGGACAGAACATATGCCACGTTCTCACAGAGTACCCTATGAGGCAAAACGTTAAAGGCATGACTGATTTTTTAAGTGCTTGTTAGGGAACTTAGTTATCCTACATAAGGACCAACATGATTGCCAACGGGAACCAGAGTAAGTGTAATAAGTGAAATAAGAGTCCTGTGGAGCATATTCACCAATTTTTCTACTTGTTTGAAAGTGTGCAAATTAAATTTGTAGCCTCACTTTCAAAGCAAAAATAATAGTTTTGGTGAATGAATCCCACAGGATAATTTACTTTTTACTTTAGAGACCTTAAGTAGTATTCAACTGTAGATATGCTCATTCTGTTCGAGGAACAGGCCTCGCAAGGCATTCATTGACACCCCCAACTTGCATCCACAAACTGGAAGGAGTTGGATTTAGTACAGTAAGTGTGATGATGGTGCATGAAAGGCATATTTTCTTAAGCTTCAAGTAGGTAATGGCTGAAGGCTTTAGTATAGCTTTACTCAGCAATTATACATGATTAGTCAGGACTCTGGTGAGAACAGAGACATGAACAAGTAAGAAAAGCTTATGGTAGGTATGATTTCCCAGGGGTATTGCACAGGTAGAAGGCAGATAGTAAAGGTAGTTCAGATGCACATCATATACACTTGTGGTTTCAAACCCATTGGTGCCGTGCTGGCACTGAAGGACAATGACACGTAAGGGTCAGTGTTTGACCTGCTTGCCATGTTCATTCCCTGTCATAAATTAGTACATTTTCAATTTGCTGTATGATAAGTGCATTACAATCACATCACTGCACATACCGGTGGCTGGGACATGTGCTACATTCTCACAGACTACTGTGTGTGCCAAACACTACCCTTCTTCACAGTTTATGATGTTGTATTTAGGAAACTTTGTGAAAATTCCCCAACATGTCTACCTTAGTTTCAAGGGTAGATATGCTCACTCAGTTCGATGAACGGGCCTCACAAGGCATTTTTCAGGCACCCCCAGCTTCCAAATTGAAAGGAGTTAGCTTTAGCACAGTGAGTGTGCTAAATGTGCATGAAAAACATGCCTTACTGAGCCTTCTGTGGCTGTTATTGGAGCTATTAGCAAAGGTTCCTTACACATACCTTGAGTAATGTTCAGGAAGAAGGAGACAGTTACTAGGTGGTAAAATATAGTCAAACATATTCACTCCTGTGGTGGGCCCTTGTCTGGCAGGGGTAAGTTGATCTGAGTGCAGTGATTGGTTGGATTGGGCCTGTGGCCGGGGTTATGAAAGTGTTATGTGTTGTGTGTTCTGAGTGAATGGCGTGTGAATGGACCATAAAGCAGTTTGTGTCGTGAAGTGACTTAATGGCTCACCTTCAGAAGGCTTGGTTTTCAATATTCAGATACTTTGATAAGTATTCCTGCTTTGAAACCATAATTTCTGGAGGTGCTTAAACCAACCAGAGTGAGTGGTGGATTAACTTTAACATACTAGCATCAAGGAGTCCAAGTGTACAGGACTTGTGTGGCTCTCAGCAGTTTTCCTTCACCCAGAATCCCCTTGAAATCACAAACTTTGCTTAAAAAAACACATTATCCTTGCATTTCTGTGAGGGAAAGTCCTGGAATCTGCAGCGGGCAAGTGACCGCGACAAGGAAGTGCCCAAACCGTAATGTGGAGACATCAAAATTACCTATCACAAAACAGCCTAGTTTTGTAAGACAGTCACTTGTGTCTTTGGTCCTGGGCTTAGCGGCCATATGGGGAAACCATATGGGGAAACCTACCAAACACAGACATTTCTGAAAACTAGACATAGGGGGCAGTTTACATAGGTGTGGAGTGTGTGGATTCCACAAAGTTTTCTTACCCAGAATTCCCAGCAAAGGTGAAATGTTGATTGAAAACACTATTTTTCCTTGCTTTTCCATCATGCAAACTACAGGAATGTGCAGGGGCCCACAACATTTTTACCACCCAGTGTTTCCTGATAAAAACACAACCCTTCTTGTGTGTCTGTGGATAGTGCCCATGTCAGGAATGGATCACTCCAGGGTCAACAGTAGCCCTCATGCAAGGACTATTATTGATATCATTGACCCTTGTGTGATGTATTCCTGTCACGGGTACTAGGCACAGGCCCACCAGTGGGGTAGCATTTTTATCGGGACAAGTTAGGAAATGCTAGGTGGTAAGATGTTTGTAGATCTATGCATAGTCCTGTAGTTTACTTCACAGAAATGCAAGGGAAAATACTGTTTTTATTCAACATTTCACCTTTGCAGGGTATTCTGGCTAAAACAACTTCACAGAAGCCACACCTCTGTGTACTCCCCTGGGTGTCTATTTTTTGGAAATGTCTGGGTTTGGTAGGTTTCCCTAAATGGTTCCATGTCCCAGGACTAATTAGTACACTCATTTCAGTTACCATTATTGCCACAGTACGTTTTAGGCCCTTCCCTGTTGCTGGCACTTGGCCTAGGGAAACATCCTTTATGCCGACTTTTTTATAACGAAGTCCTGGTTAACGAAAGCGGAACAACGCTTTCTTTAACCACGACTTCGTTATTTTGTGCCTTAACCACGCATGTCCTGAACAACGAACATGCATGGTTAAGGTACAAACAAGGGAATTGGCTGAGGAGGACGACGCAGATGACGAGGCGACGACTCAGGTAAGTGGGGTTTTTAGGTTTTGGGGAGGGGGTGTGGGGGTGGGGTGTTTTAGTTTTGGGGAGGGGGTGGGGGGTCAGGGTTTTAGGTTTTGGGGTGGGGTTGGGGGGGTGGGGCGTTTTAGGTTTTGGGGAGGGGGTGGGGGGTCGGGGGTTTTAGGTTTTGGGGTGGGGTTGGGGGGGTGGGGCGTTTTTGGTTTTGGGGAGGGGGTGGGGGGCCAGGGTTTTAGGTTTTGGGGTGGGGTTGGGGGGGTGGGGTGTTTTTGGTTTTGGGGAGGGGGTGTGGGGTCGGGGTTTTAGGTTTTGGGGTGGGGTTGGAGGGTGGGGGCGTTTTAGGTTTTGGGGAGGGGGTGGGGGGTCAGGGTTTTAGGTTTTGGTGTGGGGTTGGGGGGGTGGGGCGTTTTAGGTTTTGGGGAGGGGGTTGGGGGTCGGGGTTTTAGGTTTTGGGGTGGGGTTGGGGGGGTGGGGCGTTTTTGGTTTTGGGGAGGGGGTGGGGGGTCGGGGGTTTTAGGTTTTGGGGTGGAGTTGGGGGGTGGGGTGAGGCATGCAGAATCAATGGGTGCGTGTTACTAATGACTTTACAAGGAATGCCTTTACAACGAAATATCGTTGTTAAGGCATTCGTGGTAAAGGCATTAGTAGTAACAACGAGGTCGGTGTTCCGACCTCGTTGTTTAGGCACCCGTTGTTTTGTCAGTCGGCATTCCGTCGTACAACCCTTGGCCTAACCACCCAAATGGGAAATGCTGGTTGAAAGGAAGTTTGTGGCTCCCCTCAGATTCCAGAACTTTGCATCGCTGAAATGTGAGGAAAATTTGTTTTTTAGACACATTTTGAGGTTTGCAAAGGATTCTGAGTGAAAGAACCCAGTGAGAGCCACACAATTCACCCCATTCTAGATTCACCTAGGTGTCTAGCTTTCAAACGTATATAGGTTTGTTAGGTTTTCCTAGGTGCTGGCTGAGCTAGAGGCTAAAATCAACAGCTAGGAACTTTGCAAAACACGTGTCAGTTTTCATTGGGAAAATGTGATGAATCCATTTTGTGTTTTGGGGCATTTCCTGTTGCGGGCACTAGGCCTACCCACACAAGCGAGGTGCCATTTTTATCGGGAGACTTGGAAGAATGCTGGGTAGAAGGAAGTTTGTGGCTCCCCTCAGATTCCAGAACTTTGCATCACTGAAATTTGAGGAATATGTGTTTTTTTAGACAAATGTTGTGGTTTGCAAAGGATTCTGAGTGAAAGAACCCAGTGAGAGCCCCACAATTCACCCCATTCTGGATTCACCTAGGTTCTAGTTTTCAAACATACATAGGTGTCGTCTAGGCTCTCATTATTCTAATGAGATTACTGGATTTGAGCAGCAGAATCACCTGCTGTGTGGGAGACTGAGTCTTAACCAACTACAGGTGACACCTGTCACCCTAATCCGGGTTTTGCTCCTGTTAACTAGCAGTGCCTCATCTCTACCCAAGAGCAGGGATGAGTGGGCAGCCAAGCGCATGACACAATTGACTTCTCAAGGAAATCGTGGTTACTCAGGTCTCATCCGTTTTCTCTCAGTTACATTAGTCTCACTCGTACAATGACAAACAGAGGCAGTATATGTTTCAATAAGGGTTTAATGAAGCAACTGCATCTTAGATAACAAAGCATGTACTGCAATAACCAGGGCAATACAGCATGACAGAATTAGAATTGTGACAAGGAGAGTGAAGCATAGAAATAACGCTACCATACTGTCACTAGAGTCAATAGACTAATTCCTACCTAGACTATAATAGAGCACAGCATGTAAAGCTCTAATTCTGCCCTGCTGGCTCCCCTGGGAATACACCACCCCCCATACCTGAGCAAAGGCCTGAAGTCTACATAAGCAGCTGTAGCAAAGCGTTCAGCAATCAGCATACAGTTGTGGTCCTCTGGCTGGAATCTCCCTCTAACTTGTAAGGGACAGGGAAGTGTTTATATAATAAAACAGCTGATGTTCTGGGAAAATGTCCCTAAGTAAGGATGTGTGTTTTTCTACGAATACCAGAGGCAAAGCTTTTACCACGTTCACCAGCAACCTGTCTTACTGCAGCCTTAAAAGAAGCACAGAGTGAACAAGATTGTCTTGTTTGAGAACGTAGTGCTGGCCGAAGCAAGAACAGCAAGATAGAAATAAATAAATCAAGACAGCAATAGTGGCTATTGTTAAAATAATAAATAAAGCTGAATAAAATATATCTAGGTTAAAGTGCACAGCGGCAGGCCTACTATGCTAAAATAACGTGCATGGAGCTATAACTAAAATGGCTACACAACATCCTTCCCTTGTCGATTGAAGGCGGTTCAAAGCCTAAATATATATAAAAGTTACTAAAACTCAACCGAAGATAAATGTGTAAAAATTGTCAATAATGACAAGTTAAAAGGACACATGAACATATTTAAAAGGACAATTTAAAATGTTAACATGTGGCATAAAAAGGGTTGAATTTCAAGAGTCAGAGTCATTTTGAAAGTTGCCAAGTGAATTCGGGACAATGGAGGACAGAAATTCTTCCACTTCGGCAGGTGTTAGGATTGGAAAGGCATCGCCAAGAAGGGCGAAGGAGCAGTTGTGTTCATTAACCTGAGCCTCAGCCAAGGCAACAGTGTGCCATGGTGTGCTCTCTAATGAGTTCAGAGCCACATCCTTCAGGAAGGGCAACTCATGAGCAGCTTCCCGTAGCAAATGCACCCTCAATGCGCATGTCTGGTAATGAACTCTCAGAGAGAACATCAACAGATCAGCGTCCAATGAAAGCAAGTGCTGCGTAGAAAGACAAACTTTCAGTGCATGTTCGAACGAGCACCAGAGGTACCGAAACACGGGCTGCTCACAATGCAAAACCGGTCTGAATGTCAGGGACCAATCATGCTCCAGGACTGTTGCTCCAGGTTGGAAAATGGGTTATTGGTAAGGGCAGGTAAGTACCTACGCTTAGCAATAGGCCACTAACCTCCACTTAGGTCCAGTTGGGTCTCAGTAAATGAAACCCAGCTCAACCCTTGGTAGCTTGGCAACGAGCGACAAGGCTTAACTTAGGAGACAGAGTGTAAAGCATTCAAATATCACAAAACAGTAATTACTTAAAACACAGGAACAGTTCAAAAATCAAAACCAATTTATGAAAATAGATTGTATTTTTATCTTTAAAATGACACAAAAACAAATAAAATCAGATAAGGGAAACCGGAGATATGAATTTTTAAAGAAGTATTGTTTTTTAGCGCCTAGAAACAAAAAGCGCCAATCGGGTCATCTGGTTGCACCTCGACCGGGGCAAAGTCAAAGTTTAAGGCCGACTGCGATGGAGCCCTGCTCGGCTACAGCTCGCGGGAGGGCTCGGTCAAAAGTTTACGTTCGGACTTAGTCTCTTTTCTGAAGATTTTCTTCAGCGGGACGACCTCCTGGAACTCTTCTCCGGATACGCGTCGCTGGAATCCTCGGTGGAGATTTTTACCTTCGGACTTAGTAATTTTCTTTAGGTGAAAATCCTACGACCGGGGAAAACCTGGATCTTGATCCGGCGTCCTTGGAGCCCTCCTCGGATACGCTGGCTGGGGGGTCCCGGTCAACTTTTTACCTTTGGACTTAGTCTCTTTTTTGGAGATTTTCTTTACCAGGAAGAACCTGCAAATCAGGCGGGGTCGCGGTTGAGGCAAGCCGGCTAGAGTTGCCGAGGCAAGTCGGTCGCTCTATGGAGCTTTTTTTCAAAAGTTCCCCAAACTTCTGGGGCTTCTCCCAAATGTTCTTTTAAGGTTCTTTTGGGGTCCACAGCTCACCCCAAGGGTCCAGAAGCTCTGAGATGGTCCTTGGGGGTGCAGAATACAACTCCTAGAATGCACCTGGCACAAACTACTTTTTGGCCACTGGACAGTGGTCAGCTGGTTGATTTCTTCAGGAGTTGGTGCAGGGGACTCTGATTAGCAATTTTTCACCTGTAGCAAACAGGGAGTCCCTCCTTGAACCAGTTGAAGCCAGGCAAAGTCCTTCTTGTGGTGATGCCCAAGTGTGCAGCTGGTGCAGTCCTTCTGAGTGCAGGTTCCAGGTGCAGGCCAGGGGTCCAGCAGGGAAGTCTTTCTTCTCCTTTGGTTCTTCCTTGTTGGAATCTGATGGGGATCTGAGGTATGGGTACAGGTCTGCCAGTTTTATCCTTGCTCCTGGGTGAAAAACATGGGGGCCCTGATTCTCCAATCAGGTGCAGGGTCCTTCCCCCTGCGATGACCACTTCCTGGGAAGTGTGCCAAAAATCAATGCCAGGAGGCAACATTCTTCAAAAATCCATCATGGCTGAATCTGATTTTTGGAGGTTACATCTGGCTGAGCCCACCCACTGGTGTGGCTAAAAATCATAAACACACCCCTCTCCTAATCTAATCAAGGGGGCACCTAGTTGTCTGGGGTTGCAGGATGTGAGGGTGTTGCTGGGGTGCTCCAAATGTCCTTCTCTGCCTTTGAAGACTAGTTTGGCAGCCCTCCCCCTTCCTGCCTCACCATCTACTGAAGCGAGATCCCCTCCCACAGGCACATCTCTTTGTGTGAAGCCAGGCCACTTCACACCTCATCGAGGCAGCCTGGCCAGGCTGCCAGAGGCTGGCCAATCAGAGCACAGCAGCAAAAACAATGCAGGGCTGGAATTGGCAACTTTTCAGGTAAAGTTTAAAACTCTTTACCTGAACAAGTTATATTAAATCCCACAACTGGAAGTTGTGGGATTTATTATAACAATTAATTTGATACCAAACTCTTTGTATCTGTCATTTAAGGGGACTTCAAAAATTAAAATAAAGTCTCCCCATTCTAGCCTATGAAGGCCATTCACTACAATGAGGGAAAAAACAAATGTGGCTGTTTTTACCTCACCGGGGCTTATACAACTACTTCTATAAGGTCCCTGCTTAAAGTTACATGACACCCAGCCCTAGGGGGCACATAGGGCACACCTTAGGGGTGACTTATATGTAAAAATAAGGGAGTTTAAGACTTTGGAACTACTTTTAATTCCAAAGTCGAATTTGCATTTAACTATAATTTAAAAGCAGCCAGCAAGGCAGGCCTGCCCTTAAAATGACAATGGGCACCTCAGCAGTGCACCTATGGGTGCACTACCTATGCTGTGGTCCCTAACCCTACATGCCCTACCATATACTATGGACTTATAGGTAGGTTGACATAGCCAATTATAATTAACCTAATTTGCATATTGATTTTACACAGAGCACAGGACCTGGGACTGGTTAGCAGTACCCAGGGCACCATTAGAGTCAGGAAAACACCAGCCAAAAGTGGAAAATGGGGGCAAAAAGTTAGGGGGCCTCTGCAATCAGCCCTGTTTTCTCACACTCCAAAATACTGCATCATGCGTTCATGACACAGCTGCGCTAATGAGAGCACTGTCATTCCTCCTTGTTGCGTCGGGACAGCCATTTCACATGAAAAGTAGCAACAGCAAGACGCCAACTATTATAGCCAAAGTTATTAGAAATCCCCCGAAAATACTGGAGAATATTGAGTGGATGGCTGATGGTATTAAACTGAATATAGAGGAGAAGGTCTGAACAAAACCAGAACCAACATCCTTAAAGAAATTTGCGAGTCCAACAGCACTGGATGCATTAAATATTCGTCCAACGAGTTCACCAAAGTGTCTCGGAAAGTTGGTACTTAAAAGGGACTGTATCTTTGCTGATGACCTTGCCGCCTGAAGTGCATAGGTCTCGCATGCAGATGTGAGAGCCACATGTTTTTGAAACAGTAAAGCTTTGAGTCTGCTCAACCTGTCAAAATTCACATTAGAAGTAGCAATATGGGTCCAGATGTCAGCCACCTTTCTGTCTAGTGGAAGGAAAAAGTACGTTCCCGCAGCATGTAACAATCTTAGAGACTGAAACAACATAAACTATTCCGGCTCAAATCCCACAACAGTCTTCACTATTTAGGAGAACATAGCTGCCATTTGAAAGCACCTGGAACGCAGGTCTAATCAAGGGGACTGGAACTCCCTTCAGATAACAAGCCAAATTCACTGCATACACGTTACACGCCCCGTGCAAGGACATCTGTATACAAAACCATTGAGGGCAGACAGAAGTCTCACATTCACTACCGCTAAGAAAGACCTCTCTCATGCCACAGAGACATTTGTATGAGAAGGGCAGCTCCCACACCTCATGGATGTAACTATCTCCCAGCAGGACGTGAAGTGTAGTGTGGAAATAGGCAGATTGATGACCTTGTGTATTAACCACTCAGCAGATGGTATTTCACCAACAATAAAAGCCAACTTTTCTAACTTTTCGATGTTTAGCATGACATACGTCACTTCTTTCTTAGCCATTAGTTGTTGTTGTGTTAAATTAAATGTAGAAAATATGTCCCTTGCGCTAACATGTTGCCAGGGAATGCGACCTGCCTTCAGTGTTCGAAGTGTCCAAAACAACTCCATAATGGACCTTAATTGACTCTGTCCATAGTGTAAAGAAGACATATCAGTTTGTATTATGTCTGTAACAGAAGAGACAATGGTATTTAGGGTGTATATTTGGTTGGACAGGGTATTAATCCCATTATCTACAACAGCTAATGCCTTCTGTACATTTTCCTGGTCTATTTGCCTTAACCGGGCAGCAGTTTCTTGTTGGGAAAGCTTCCAAATGTTATTATATACTTCATATAAGAAGTGCTTTCTGCATTTTTGTCAGGGGCCTAACAGGAAGTCCTGTAAGTCGGTGTTATTAGACAGAAGATTGAGGTGTTCCCTACCCGCTTCTAGTGAGGAACTCTGCAACCATTGCTGGCATAGTTTCCCTGTACTGTATGTTGTTACTTTAGCCGCATGTTCGGATTATATATAGCGGGGATCCGGCCTACTAGTTATAAATCCCCCTGTGGGGTTTATAAAAAGTTTATGACACCAATTGGTATCTATTGGCCACAATAACCACCCGCCAGGACATGACAGTGATGCATTATACGTGCCAATCTGGACTCATTCATCAAGCTGATTTTCAGTTGCATTGATATACTTTTGCCATTTATGAAATTTTGCAGGGCCGTGAATACTGGCCGTGTTCAATTCCTTAATCTTAGCTAAGCCTAAACAACTTGTTTGTTGTACAGTTTCATTTACAAATATCATTTGAACAGGTATCAGGCATGCTCTAAATAAAGCTTCCTTCCCCAGTATTTGCTAATGTCTAGTTCCCCACACAATTTTAAGTCAATCGACTTTAACCAATATTCATAGCTTTCTGTAGTCAACTGGGAAACAAAGGATTCTGAATAAATACATTTTGTATTTGTCAATAATATGCATACATTTTCTATCAATGGCAATTTAAAATAATAAGACTCAGCATTTTTAATATTGTGCCCAGAAAAATATGCACACTTTTCAGAGTATGTTTTAGAACTCCCTTTTGGTGGAGTCGGACAATTTTCCCATTGGGTGCAATTAAAAACAGTCTTTGGGGTAGTTGCTCTGTGGATGAAATGGTGCCCATAATAATTACAGCAAAACATATCACAATAATTCTGTTTAGATTGGTAAACATCTTCGTTTTCACATACAGCGTAATACTGCAATTCACCCAATCATCAGAAACAACTCTGGGTATTATTACATCATTCATTGGAAGTCTAAACACATATAGTATTTGAATGACCTCTGTCGGGCCATATATATCAAATGTTACTTTATCCCAAACAATCCCATCAGGAATTGGTGTAGCGGAAATATTCACAAAGGACAAGTCTCAGCGGACCTTATGAGAAAAAAAATGTGGTTTTAGGGCCTCATACACCAGTTCAACTGTTGATCTTTCAGGAAGAAAATTACCATGTATTAATAAAAAGAATGTTATAACAAACCCAATCCAAAGTAGGAAAGCCAGTACAGTCAAAGAAAGCCACAGATAGTTGCATGGAAAAATAAAGTAATTTGCTTTAAGCCAGTTTATCAGCCTACGTGTTTTTGATAGTTCAGATCTAGAAGAGGCAAATGAGTCCGAAACAATGTCATTGATGTCGGCAAAGTATCCAGAAGCAGTTCATGCAAAAGCTGGAGCTGTGTCTGTAGGTGGAGAACCAGTGGGTGTTTCCCGTGGTGGTTCGGAATAAGTGACGCCATTCGTCTGTGTTGAAGTTGTGTCAAATTGATCAATTATTTCTCTATTATTTGTTGACACAGATGTTAGTGGAACTAATGCAAGGTTATTTTCCACCCTCCCCAAGCTCGGATAGGTGTCAGTGTTGCTGCTTACAGGTTATAAAGGAACTTCCTGACCAGTAGTTAGAGGGATTCAGGAACTACTGGCTGTTCCTCTTGGTCTGCTGTGCGGGATCGGCCACATGGTGTAACTTGACATTGTCCATAGATACAAAGCGATTTTCTTTGGCACTAGCCAACGGTGGTAGAATGACAGTTCTGGTGCTGTGTATTCCCAAGACTGGGACCGGTGCACAATAAGAAGGACAAACTCCTTTTTCACAGCAACCTTTTCATGTACTACAGGCCCAACTTTAGGAATCCAGCCTGCAGGCTTTACAGGTACATCTTTATTTCCTGTGAAGGCAGCACTGGCAGAAGCGTTGTCGTCACAGAACTGTTGCAATTCCTGTAAGACAGTGATATGTTCATTTATGTCAAACAGTGTTTCTGCCGCCTCCATGCCAGGACCATCAAGATCTGTAACATTCATTCGAGTTCTGAACAGGCACTCATGTGAAGTACGACCCCCCAGGGACTTCCTAGGCTGATTGTTAAGTGCTCTCTGGACTACATACAGGTGATTAAGCCAACTACGACCTGTACCTAAGACTCTGGCTGTTAAGGACTGCTTTAAGTCAAGGTTTAGTTGCTTCACAACACTATTTCCCTTGAGATGAAATGGAGATGAGTACTGGTGTTGGACCCCTAATGAAGCCCTGGCATCCCTGAATGCCTTTAAACCGAAAGCAGGGCCCTGGTCCGAGTGGAAAGTCGCAACTGCATATGTACCGATAAAGACTCGCAAATCTTTAATGACAGTCCGAGTGTCAGCCGAGCGTTGTGGCCACACCCATAGAAATCTGGAGCAAGAGTCAACAGTGACTAAAATGTATTTGTATGCACTATTCGGTGTTAGGGGACCACAATGATCCAAGTACACACATTGTAATGGTTTGTTTGAAATTAGGAGGGGTATCTGCAGTGGGTGTTTAGCAGTGGAAACTTTAATTTGTTGGCAGATGTCACAACAAAGGACATACTGCTTGGCCTCTTTGAATAGACCTGGCCACCAATAACGGGCTTGCAACAATGATATTGTAGCCGCCATACCAGCATGGGTAGATGCAACCCCCTCATGCGCTGCTTTAATCAACTCTGATATTATGTCTTTGTTGTGAATTTCTCAAACCCCCTACGCCTGGTATCTTAACCTTAGCGTTTAGGCAGCCTCCCATTTGGTAGGAATATTTAGCAGGAAATGCTTTTGGGTGTGGCGTACCTCAGCCGTAGCTTTCATGGCAGCCCAAATGTCATGGTCCGGTTTTGCACCTAAGCGGGTTACTGCAGCAACAGTGGCCGTAGCTACTGCTGACTTTGCAGCTTCATCAGCCAGTGTATTCCCAGCAATGTGTATTCCAATGCCCTGGTATCCAAGTGTATGTACAACATGGACATTTGGTATCGTTTCCTTCAGATCTGCTACGTTCCCCCACAGAAGTCTGTGTTTAATGGTGTTGCCTTTAGAATCTCTGAACCCATTCTGGCGCCAGTAATGCAGGTATTCATTAAAGGACTGGACACAGTAGTACAAATTACAAACAATCAGTGTGAACTGTGCAGTATCCGTATGTTCCAGTGCCATCTCCAGAGCCTTTAGTCTGCTAGTTGTGCTGTGCAATCCCCTAGAGTTTGCGTGAATGTATGCTGGGGACAAAATTAATTATCCTCCATGTAGCCACTTACGATTGCACAAGCAGCAGAGTATTGATGCTTTGTGCCAATTGCAGGTTGCGCTGAGCCATCGGTATACATGACTCTTCGATACTGATCAATAGGCAGTGTATTTGCAGGAACTGGGTACTCTAGTTCATATTCCAAAAATTCTTGAATTTGTAATTTTTGATCAGAAATGTAGTCTACATCATTGGCTGTCAAAGACGTTGCCCAATGAATCCAACGTGGATGTAATGCTTTAGCGTTTGGAACATTGGCTTTGGTGACAGCCTCAAGGGCTGGAATTGGAGAGATGACAATTATGCGTTTGCCCTGGGACAGAGGTCTTTCTTTAGTGACAGCCATCTGTACAGCAGTGAGAATTTTCTCAGTGGGAGTAAAGCGTTGTTCTTCTGCTGAGTACAAATGTGATTTGTATGCTATCAGGACTGTCTCACCCTCATTAAAGGTGAAACCAATGGCACCAGCAATTACCCTAATGACCAAATGTGTTTTGTTATCCCTTGGGTGTGTAAGTGTTGTGCTGCAAGCATGTCTGTTTACAAAGCTCTGAGAATGTATCTTTGTTCGACAGTCCAAAATTGACTTGAAAAGTCAGAAAGTATGAAATCATTTAAGGGTTTTATGTGCGATGCATAATCAGGAATGTAAGTTCTGCCAAAATTTAGGAAACTCAATAGAAATTGAAGTTTTTTTAATGGTATTTGGAGGTTGTAATTGTGCGCATTCTACCATTAATTGTGGCGCTAGGCTCTTTCTTTCACTCAATAGCTCATATCCCAGAAACAGGATGCTAAGGAAGGCTATTTTTTATTTATTTTTATTTAATTTGTAGGCGAATTTGGCAAATCCTACAACAATGCGAGCTACCCGTCTTAAGTTTTGCAGTAATTCATCATCCATGAGATAGAGATCATCTACATCGGAAAATGCTTTAGGGTCTATGTGCAATATTGAAGTCACATGAGCCTCAAACAGTCCTGGGCTGTTCTTGTATCCCTGGGGTAAATGACAGATTTTTTTCTGGGAGCCAAGTGCGCTAAAGCTTGTTAAGTCCCTACTCTCAGGTGCTATATTTTGGCAGAAAAAACCATTGAAGATGTCTAGTGTTGTTTAATATTTTTTGCACACTATGTTGTTCATGAGTGCTGTGCTAAGTGAGTTTTGAATAACATATGTGCGTGTATGACTATTTAAATGTCTGTAGTCTAAGACTATTCTGTACGAATGATCCGGTTTAGCTACTGGGAATAGAGGATTATTCATAGATGAGACACAGGGTTCAATTAAGCCCTGGTACTCCAGTTGTGTGCGGTTTGCCCTCACAGGTGCTTTAGCATCATGTTTTATTGGATATTGAGGTTGAGGTTGGGGTTGATTTTTAATAGGAATTACATGGTAGGGGGAATCTTTGTCCCATCCTACGTGGCTGCGATATAACGCGGGTGCCTGCGTCAATGCCCAATCAATGGCGTAAGATTCTGCGATCTCCTCTGGAACAAGGGGCGAGAAAGAAGGTTTAATAACATCTTCTCCATATGGGCATGTACGGACAAATTCAGGTGGCCAATCTTGTTCAGCCAACAAAATATCATATATGTTTACCACGTGATCCTAAAGGATTGCACCTATTGTGCGTTCAATGTCTCCTTCTAACTGTAACGCACATGTCCGCAGTTTCCACTTGTAAGAAGTCATCAGTTGCTTTCATCTCCAGATGCTGTAGAAGATTCCGGCGAACTATTGTGACCTCTGCTGCGCTGTCTAGTAGCGCTAGTACCCACTCCTTGTTCTTCAAGGGAACCATCTTCTTGAGTGGCATGTTGAACCGCAACTGCTATCACCTTATTTCTTTTTAAATTGGGGTTTTTATTGAGGAGGTTTCTCTTCCTTCTTAACAGAAACCTCTGTTGAGCGTTGTGATTCCTGTCTCGGTTTCACGTACTCAGTTCTTCGCTCTGACCACCCACCTCTCTCACAGTGTTTTTCAGATGAGTCCTGAAAGGACCGAGATTGGTGGGTATCAGTCTATTTCTGAGATTATATCTATTATGTGGGGTCTCCATGTGCGGAGATTCTCCCCTTTCTTTTTTAGGAGTCTTTTGCTTTTTGTCCCAGTGTTTCTTAATACCCTCAGGAGCTTGCATGGTAAAATCTTTATAAGATTTACCTTGGAATTGTGGTTTTCTTGGTCTGGCCCTCAGACTGTCTCGACCACTGCTAGAGTAGGTCTCCACGATAATTTTTGGCAGCTCGCGTTCTTGATCCTGTGGAAGAACATCCCAGAGCAGCATACGCATTGCTAGTGCTACTGCTTCCGCTTTAAGGATACTTAAAATAATTGAGGATACTGTGGCAAAGTTGCCCATTGATTTCATCCCCAAATCCAGGGCCGGGGTAGCCCCAAATTCATCCTGAATTTGTTTCAACACTTCTGTGAATTGGCAAGTGTCTGTGTACGGTGTGTGGTAGTATAAAGTGTGGCAAATACCGTGCCCCTAGTATTACAGTTATCTACTGTGGGGACCATCCCAAACGGCAAACACATGTTAGTATTCTGTTTTTATCCTGAGGTCCCATATGGGGAAATACTGCTTCCAGCGCATTTATTTTTTGAGCTAACCAAAATGGAATTTCTTCTCATTTGGCGGGTACTTTACCCATAATTGAATGTACAGTCGCAGGATTAATGCCTGGCGTTACTGCATGTGATTGCGCTGGTGCAGCATGTGCTAGGTTTGTGTTTAATGTTTGCATTACAAACTGTACTAACCGTCTGTATACTGCCATCAGCTCAGCATATAAGTGACAGACTTCAGCTGCTGTTAAATTTGCTGCAGCCGGGTAAGGTGTATCAGTGGCCAACAATGGCCAGGTAGGACCATCATTACTTAGAGGACCTAACCTAATGGGTAAAATTGTGTGGGGTAGGGTGCCATCAAGCCAATTAATATGTTCTTGATAAGATAGGGGTATTTCTAAATATGCATATGCTCTGTATTGTCCAGGTACATTCGCAAGTGTGTAGTGATGAAATGTATTTGTGTTCCCATCAACTGCTGGAAATGTGACCAAAGAATAAAATAGTTCTGTTCTATAAGCTGCGTTAGCATCAACAACAAATGTGACTGGCCCACCTGAGCCCATAGGCCATGTGCCAGTACCTGTTGAGGATTCGCCATATTAAATGATAATTAGATAAGCACACCAAATGGGGATTATCCTTTTAGAGTTCAAGCTTGAACAACCTCCAGCATCAGATAGGTGTTCCCTACTTAGCTGAGGAGGAGATCCTCAATACCACAGACATCTCCTTATATAGTACTGAGGTGTCCTTGTGTATAGTGAGGCAGAGATACTCAGGAGGACCCGAAAATTAGAGCCTGACCAAACGTTGGCGGTGCCATGTTACATAGGCTCTCATGATTCTAATGAGACTAATGGATTTGAGCGGCAGAATCGCTTCAGGGGTACCGCCGCGGTCAGAAAAGGGAAAGCGGCGGTTTCCCGCTGGTTTTCCCCTGCTCGAGGGAATTCTCCACGGCGGCGCTGCAAGCAGCGCCGCCATGGGGAATCCGACCCCCTTCCCGCCAGCCTGTTCCTGGAGGTTTACACCACCAGGAAGAGGCTGGCGGGAACGGGTGTTGTGGGGCCCCTGGGGGCCCCTGCAGTGCCCATGCCACTGGCATGGGCACTGCAGGGGCCCCCTAACAGGGCCCCATTAAGATTTTCAGTGTCTGCAAAGCAGACACTGAAAATCGTGACGGGTGCCACTGCACCCGTCGCACACCAGCAACTCCGCCGGCTCCATTCGGAGCCGGCTTTATCGTTGCTGGGGCTTTCCCGCTGGGCGGGCGGGCGGCCTTTTGGCGGTCGCCCGCCTGCCCAGCGGGAAAGTCAAAATGACCGCCGCGGTCATTTGACCGTGGTACGGTCTTTTGGCGGTTTCCGCCCGCCGCCCGCCGGGGTCGGAATGACCCCCTGAGTCTTAACCCACTACAGGTGACACCTGTCGCCTAATACGGGTTTTGCTCTGGCTAACTAGCAGTGGCTTATCTCTACCTAAGAGCAGGGATGATTGAGCAGCCAAGCGCATGACACAATTGACTGGTTACTCAGGTCTCATCCGTTTTCTCTCAGTTACATTAGTCTCACATGCACAATGACAAATAGAGGCAGTATATGTTTCAATAAGGGTTTAATGGAGCGACTGCATCTTAGATAACAAAGCATGTACTGCAATAACCAGGAGGATACAGCATGACAGAGTCAGAATTGTGACAAGGAGAGTGAAGCATAGAAATAACGCTACAATATTGTCACTAGAGTCAATAGACTAATTCCTACCTAGGCTATAATAGAGCCCAGCATGTTAATTTCGAATTCTGCCCTACAGGTTCCCCTGGGAAGACATCATCCCCCATACCTGAGCAAAGGCCTGAAGTCTACATAAGCAGTTGTAGCAAAGCATTCAGCAAGCAGCATACAGTTGTGGTCCTCTGGGTGGAATCTCCCTCTAACTTGTAAGGGACAGGGAAGTGTTTATATAATAAAACAGCTGATGTACTGGGAAAATGTCCCTATGTAAGGATGTTTGTTTTTCTATGAATACCAGAGACAAAACTTTTACCACATTCACCGGCAACCTATCTTACTGCATCCTTGAAAGAAGCACAGGGTGAACAAGATGTCTTGTTTGAGAACGTAGTGCTGGCTTAAGCAAGCACAGCTAGATAGGAAAAAATAAAACAAGACTGCAAAAGTGGCTATTGTTAAAATGATAAACGAAGCTGAATAAAATATATCTAAGTTAAAGTGCACAGCAGCAGGCCTAGTATGCTGAAATAACATGCATGGACCTATACCTAAAATGGCTACACAACATAGGTTTGTTAGGTTTCCCTAGGTGCCGGCTGAGCTAGAGGCCAAAATCAACGGATAGGCACTTTGCTAAATCGTGTCCATTTTCATTGCGAAAATGTGATGAATCCATGTTGTGTTTTGGGGCATTTCCCATTGCGGGCACTAGGCCTACCAACACAAGCGAGGTGCCATTTTTATTGGGAGACTTGGGGGACTGCTGGGTAGAAGGAAGTTTGTGGCTCCCCTCAGATTCCAGAACTTTGCATCTCTGAAATGTGAGGAATATGTGTTTGTTTAGACAAATGTTGTAGTTTGCAAAGGATTCTGAGTGAAAGAACCTTGAGAGAGCCCCACAATTCACCCCATTCTGGATTTACCAAAGTGTCTAGTTTTCAAAAATGCATTGGTTTGCTAGGTTTCCTTACGTGCCGGAAGAGCTAGAGGGCAAAATGCACATCTAGGCACTTTGCAAAAAAAGCGTCTGTTTTCATTGGGAAAATGTAATGTGTCCACATTGTGTTTTGGAGCATTTCCATTTGCGGGCACTAGGCCTACCCACACAAGTAAGGCACCATATTTATCCAGAGGTTTGGGGAAATGCTGGGTAGAAGGAAGTTTGTGGCTCCCCTCAGTTTCCAAGCCTTTGTATCACTGAAATGTAAGGAAATGTCTTTTTTTAGACACATTTTGAGGTTTGCAAAGAATTCTGGGTGACAGAACCTGGTGAGAGCCCCACAAGTCACCCCATTCTAGATTCTCCTATGTGTCTAGCTTTACAAAATTCATAGGTTTGCTAGATTTCCTTAGTTGTCGGCTGAGTTAGAGGCCAAAATCCACAGCTAGGCACTTTTCACTAAACTTGTCCGTTTTTATTGAGAAAAATGTGTTGAGTTCACATTGTGTTTTGGAGCTTTTCCTGTCGGGCACTAGGCCTACCCACAAAAGTGAGGTATCATTTTTATTGGGAGACTTGAGGGAATGGCAGGTCAAATGAAGTTTGTGGCTCCCCTCAGATTCCAGAACTTTGCATCATTGAAATGTGAGGAAAATGTGTTTTTTTAGATAAATTTGACGTTTGCAAAGGATTCTGGGTGACAGAACCTGGGGAAAGCCCCAGCAGCTACCCCATTCTGGATTCCCTAGGTGTTTAGTTTTCAAAAATGCATACATTTGCTAGGTTTCCCTAGGTGCCGGCTGAGCTAGAGGCCAAAATCCACAGCTAGGCATTTTGCAAAAAACATGTCAGTTTTCATTGGGAAAATGTGATATGTCAACATTGTGTTTTGGAGCATTTTCTGTTGAGGCCTACCCACACAAGTGAGGTACCATTTGTATCGGGAGACTTGGGGGAATGCTGGTTAGAAGGAAGTTTGTGGCTCCCCTCAGATTCCAGAACTTTGCATCGCTGAAATGTGAGGAAAATTTGTTTTTTAGACAAATTTTGTGGTTTGCAAAGGATTCTGGGTGACAGAACGTGGAGAGAGCCCTACAAATCACCCCATTATGGATTTCCCTAGGTGTCTAGATTTACAAAATACATAAGTTTGCTAGGTTTCCCTAGGTGCCGGCTGAGCTAGAGGCCAAAATCTACAGCTAGGCGTAGTGTGTGTTTTCATTGGGAAAATGTGAGGTGTCCACGTTGTGTTTTGGGGTGTTTCCAGTTGCGGGCACCAGGCCTACCCCTACAAGCGAAGTACCATTTTTATTAGAAGACTTAGGGAAATGCTGGGTGAAGAAAGTTTGTGGCTCCCCTCAGATTCCAGAACTTTGCATTGCTGAACTGTGAGAAAAATGTGTTTTGTTAGACACATTTTGAGATTGCAATGGATTTTGGGTGACAGAACTTGGTGAGAGCCCCACAAGTCACTCCATTTTGGAAGACGTGGAAGAACACAGAATAGAAGTGTTATTGCCAATTGTGTTTCTCTACATTTCTGCCTTCCAAATGTAAGACAGTGTGTAAGAAAGAAGTCATTTTCAGAAATGCCCTGTAATTCACATGCTAGTTTAGGTATCCCCGAATTCAGAGACTCCATATCTTGTGCCCATTTCAGAAATACATAGGTTTTGTTGATACCTATTTTTCACTCTTTCTATTTTACCAAAATAATTGCAGTATACCCAATGAAATCTATTGCAAGGTGCAGCTCATTTATTGGCTCTGGGTACATTAGGTTCTTGATTAACCTACAAAGCCTATACATCCCTGAAAACAGAAGGGCCAATCAGATTTAACTCAATTTCATTTTTTTAAAAATTTCAACTGTTACTTTCTATAGAAAAACCTTGTAGGACCTACACAAATGACCACTTGCTGAATGTAGAATTTTGTCTACTTTTCAGAAATGTTTAGCTGTCTGAGCACCACCATTGGCTTCATAGACATTTCTGTCACTAACTGGAAGGAGATTGAAAGCACAAAAAATAATAAAAATGGGGTATGTTCCAATAAAATCCCAAAACTGTGTTGAAAATTTTGGTTTTCTAATTCAAGTCTGCCTGTTCCTAAAAGCTAGGAAGATGTTCATTTTAGCACCACAAACCCTTCATTGATCCCATTTGCTAGGAAAAAAACAGATGCTTTCTTCTGCAGTACTGTTTTCTCATTTTTCCCCCAAAAAACAAATGTAACTGTATTTTGGCTAATTTATCGGTCTTCACCAGGGAAACCCACAAACTTTGGGTATCTCTAGAATCCCAAGGATGTTGGAAAAAATGGATGCAAATTAGGCGTGGATAGCTTATGTGGACAAAAAAAGTTATGGGGCCTAAGCTCAAACTACTCCAAATAGCAAAAGAAAGGGCTCACCACTGGTGGAGGGGAGCAGCTAAGGGGTTAAGTCCAGTGACAAAACTAAGTGCCTCTGAGCCTGATGCTATGACGTGAATGCCATGGCATTATACCACCAGCCTCGGCCTCCTTGAACATACTGCAGTCTCAGTCTGCATTTCAATTTGCAATTAAATGTGAAGTCTTGGAAATGTCAGCAGCACCACCAACACAGCAGCAAGGCCCAGGGCTTGGCAGGGGGTGCCGTGGTACTAGTAGAGATTAGTACAAAATGTGCTTCTAACCCCCGCCAGCATTAAATGCTGTTTTTAACTTTCTAATGAGTAGAAAGAAAAAAACAGTATTTGGCGCCGGCGGGTGTTACACACACTTTTTTGTGCATATGCCAGCCTCTGTCTCTTCACACATTATCCGTGATAGGAGCCTATTGACAAGTGACTAGAGAGCACGCCGGCAGAATGGGATGTAAAATGGTCAACAGCGCACTCAGGGGCAGATTTAGGAAAAGAGGTGCTGCACCTAGTGCAGTGCCACTTTCCTTGTGCCCCTAACCCCCCCTACCACCACCATGTGTGTGCCTAAAAAATATAGCGCACCATGGCGCAGGGTAGGGGGCAATGACATAATTTCTTATAATGCTATTGATGTACTCTGCAGGAGTAGCGCCAAACTTTTACATAGGAGCCAATTATAGATAATGGTATGCCCCCTTTTAATGCCTGCTCTGAACAGGAGTTAAAAGTGGTGAGAAAAATTGCACAAGGAAATGTCCTAGCACCATTTTTGTATACTCCCCCTACGGGGGAACACCCCCCTTGCATACATTATGCCTGGTGCATGCATAATGTGGCGCAAGGGTTTACAAAGAGGCCCAGCACGTGCATTGCGTCACTTTGTAAACATGGTGCAGGGAAATGCCACAGTAGCACCGCCTTAGCATTAAAAAAATGATGCTATGGCGGAGCTGAGGTGGCATTTGGGGGCTCTCAAATATGCCCCTCAGTGTGCTACATATAGGACTGGTCCTGTGGAGGCATGCTAGAACTGTGAGGCTCATGGGAGACCGATGGAAACAGTTTAGGCAGGGACATTGTCAGCATTGATTTTAGCCATCTCATAAAGAGAGAGAGAGAGAGAGAGAGACAGGGGCGATTTGGGAGCAGGGTAATGAGTGGGAGGCCCGACCAGAGAGTATAAACATGAGGTGCACTGTAAGGAAAAACACACTCAGTGATATTAAATCCACTGACAAAACCAACCGCCTGACGAGAGAGTAAAAGTATGAGGTGCACTGTGAGGAAAAACACACTCAGTGACATTAAGGCCCGTATTTATACTTTTTTACGCAAACCAGCGCCGGCGCTGGTTTGCGTCAAAAAATCTACAGCCAGCTATCGCCATTCCAACACACCAGGCGGGCGCCTTATTTATGGATTGACGTTAGCCGGCGCTGCAGCCTGGTTAGAGTAAAATAAAATGACTATAACCGGGCAATGCAGGCGTAGGGAAGAATGGGGGTTGTGCGTCAAAAAATGGTGGAATTCAGGTTAGAGTAAAAAATCATGGCTGAAACTGGACTTGCGGCATTTTTTGACGCACAACCCCCATCAAAATGACTCCTGTCCTAGGAAAGGAAGGAGTCATACCCCCCTGCCAAATGGCCATGCCCAGGGGACTTCTGTCCCCTGGGCATGATCACTGGGCACACTGGCATGTAGGGGGGCCCACGTTAGGCCCCCTTATGCCACTTAAAAAACAAATTACTTACCTCTACTTACTTGTAATTACCTGGGATGGTCCCCCCATCCATGGGTGTCCTCCATGGGTGGGCGAGGGTGGCAGGGGTGTCCTTCACCCAGGCATTAAAAAAAGGCACAAAGCAGGCTGTGCGCCTTTTTTAAGGCCCGCCCCCTCCTTTGCGTCAAAATTACACAGGAGTATAACTAAGGCGCACATGCCTTAAGGTCATTTTTTGGAGGGGTACGCCTACCTTGCATGTCATTAACGCAAGGTGGTTTTACGCATCCAGAAAATGATGCACACTGCTGAATTTTGACGTTCACGGGTCGGGCGTCAAAGTATAAATATGGTGTTAGGTTTCTGTACTAGTATGGTACGAGTTTGTGCCTGACTGGCAATACACATAGTTGCAATATTGTTGCAGGTTTAAGCCCCACCTCCTCACGATTTCACTGGCTTTACTTCTCTTGGACCGCGCTCAATCACTCAGTTACAGACAGTGTAACTTGCTACCCGCGGCTGAAGCAATTACAATTAAGAATTTGTAATGAGTTGACTGCTACCTAATGGACTATAGTACATTTAATTTGGGGGAAAAGGGACCTTGATGTGAGTGGGGCCATGCCCCAATGCCATAGCGTAGGCAACACCCCTGGATCTATACCCCGTACTCATAAATGCTTGTGTGAACCAGTACCATTGTGTTTAGTGTGCATATTAGTTCTGTACACCAGAAACATGTAGCTCAAGCTTAAACATGTTTAAGGCTTGGGGGCCTTGCACGTAATTTTCATGTGGACACTCAACAAACTTTTTTCTGGTGCCTATGAAACTCTTGTTGAAAGGTTGTATGACTTGGTTGTCATCTGCATCTCTATCACAGTAACATTAAAATCCAGAGCCAGTTGCATAACAAAACTTTAGGTGGACCCCATGTAAAATACATGGTGGGGCCCACCCACACTCTAAACCCAGTCAGGAGCACTCAGCCAGGGGCCCGTGCACAGTGCCGGGGGGTGGTGGAGCTGGAGCTCAGGGTCCCCCCACACCTTCACGCCACTTTACAGAGCAATCAATGAATACATCCGATTTCAAATTACAAGTTGGGAAAACATTGTACTTGGTCCCAGGTTTCTAGCTGCACAAGTGCCATGATTGATTTATTACTTCAAGGAACTTATACCCCCAAAAAGATGAAATGTGGAATGCTATGTGGATTTAGAGTCACAAATACTGTCACTTCCCTTCCTAATGCGGAATAATAAGCAGGGGTGGATAATAATAGGCAATTTTGCATATGCTGTTTTCAAATCTAGTCTCATTCCCTGTCAACCTCCGTCTGACCAGTTAGAATTTGTAACAAGAAATGCAAGATGCAATACCTGTGTGGTATTGCCTGCACAGTAAAACCAGCTGGAAATATCACACCCAGTAACACTTTTATTGTTCAGAGTTGTATTACAGCTGAACACCATGTCGCAATACTACTCCGCACTACCGTAATTAGAGCTGGAACCTAATGCTCAAAACACCTATAGAGGTAATTAACTGAGGAGTAATGGTTCTACTCCAGTCAGCCTTGCCACCCATTTCTACCTCAGCATTCCAAATTCGTGGTCAATGGTTTAACGTGAAGTATTTAGAAATTCTGATTATAGCATTATTGTAGCAATCTGCCCTTTCTACATAAAGGATGCATTTTGGAGTGAGCCTATAATGTTCCCATATTTCAGCAATTGTCCATGGTAAATATCTGTAATCATGACGTTGTCCATATTGATGGTATATTGCTGTTGAACGTTGTGTGTATATATGTAAATGTAGTTTACTTTGCATTTCAAACTTTATTGCAGCTCAGTAAGCCTTGTAGTAATAACTGGAAGAGGTCGAATTCCTTGGCTTTGGAGATTCAATATCAGCTCATCACTGATTTTGCTACAAAAGTGACAGTATTCTTTTGAATGTTCAAATACAGTGTATGATGCTGTAGAATGAATTATGTTTTAAATTATTTTCTTTCATGTTATTTCAGATAAAAGTGTCTCAAAAAATTGCCTGTGGTATATCACAATTTATCTTGAAATAATACAAAAAGCCATTCCCAGCCCATTCTTTCATGGCGGTTTTATCCTGGAAAAAATCTTTTTCATTAGTTACCGCGGTCTGCATTTTTGAAAATATTAATTTAGTTTCCATCGTGTTACATTGTTCTGGAAACTGCTGGAAGGAACAGTTTTCATTAAAGTATGCATCATAACAGGAACTGTGGTAACATATTCACTGGAAGGTTTAAGAACATGAAGACAATTATTTCAACAGACTTCATAGAATAAAATAATTCAATCTCGGAAAATTGTAGCGTGGCAAAATGTCACCAGTTCAGAGTTGAAACCTCGCCGCTGACAAATGTAGTGTTCTGGAGGTTACAAGTTAAAATACCTGCGATGACCAGAAGTAACATGAAAAACAAAATAATATTTTTAAAATTACATAAGGAGGTCGTCGTAATGAGCTTAGTGTAAACATTAAGGACCTCCTTTACCAGTGGTGAGGTTTTCACATGCGATATTTCTCACATGCATGCAATAAAAACAAACACCCATGCATACGGAATTTATTATGAGCAATAATTATTGCCTTTTACGATTTTTACCCTAAAAGGGGGAATAACATTCTGATGTTGGTGCTTACTGCACAACAATCTACATATTCCGGTGATACTGATTTGTAGGGAGCATGGACGATCCCTGAGGAACACTTAGGCCCATTTTTGTACGTTAATTCAGTGCAAACCTAACTCCATATTTATACTTTGGCACTAGACACCTCTAGCGCCAAAGTTATGGACTTTATGTTGTTTCCTGGATGTAAAAACCTACCTTGCATCAATGAGATGCAAGGTAGGTGTTCCAGTCCAGAAAAGGACGATATGGCCTTAGCGCCATATTTATTTCCCCCATGCTGGATGGGGGCCTCAAATAATGGTGCTAAGCTTGCTTAGCGCCATTATTTAATGCATGGGCATGGGCAGGTGTAAGTAGACCTGTAGGCATATTTCCATGGTCAGAGACCATGGAAAGTGCCAACAGGTGCCCTTCCCGGGGCACGCCCATCCACCCCCACCCACACCAGAGGGACACCACAGGATGGGGGGTCCATCCCAGGTGAGTCCCGGTAAGTATTTAAATATTTGTATTTTTCCCCACTCGGGGGCCCTGGCGTTCCCTGGGCACGGCCATTGGGGTGGTGGGTATGGCTCCTGTCTTTACTAAAACAAGAGCCATTTCCATGGTGTTGTGCGCCAGAAAATGGTGCTACACTACTTATAGGCATTTTTCTGCTTCTAAACAGTGTAGTGCTATAATTCGGCGCACGAGCCCCGGTTTCCCCTACGCCTCCCCGTCCTGTTAGTGTCCAACAGGGCATTAGCGCTGGCTAGCTCCATTCCATAAATATGTCACCCGGCCGGCGTCTTAAAATGGTGCTAGCTGGTGTTATACTTTTGCGTGAAAAAGTATAAATGTGGCCCTTAGTGTCAGTGGGAAACCTTTGGGACAGAAAGGGCTTTAGGGACATTCAGAATTATCTGTCTTGCACAAACAAAGCCACCATGAACACTCCTCATTACCATTCCCACACTCAAAAAAGTCCCCTTGAAAAACAAATTATGAGATTGTGTTGAAAGCTTTGCTTTGGTCGAACAACATGACTGCTGCCGATCCTCCTTGATCCAAAATTGTCCTCAACTTTCCCGTAGGCAGGAGAAGAGCCAATTCGGTGCCTTGGGAGGGATGGAAGCCTGACTGAGACAATGAATGAGGTTACTTTCCCACTATCTTAGTAAAGAATGATAACAAAGAGAGGACGATAATTCACTGAACCTAAAGGGATCTAATATGGCTTTTTTAAAAGAGGAATCACTGCCCATCGTACCACACCCCACCACCGCAATCACCGTTTCCAAGCTCTATGAACATGCCTGATAGTGATTGATAGGTTCAATAACTCACGCAGCACCGGTTAGATGCAGGCAGAGGCATGGTCCAGAATGTAAGGAGGAGGAGGATCTGATGGAGAACCAGACATAAAGACATTACAGAGAGTCAACATATTCTCCCGTTAAATACAGTAAAACTCTAATAACCAGGTCTGCAAATCTAGATAGTTTATGGCCGCGATAGGAAAGGTAGTATATACCTTGCTTACTTTTAAAAAAAAAGAAAGCAGCTAAGTTGTTACATCTTTGGGATGAAAGAAGAATAGAAGGTGTGATTGACGAAGAGACTGTCAAAGATTTGACTATAGAAAAGATTGTTTTTGATACGTTAGCAACTTGTTGAATTTTTCTGCAAAATGCAACTTGCGAGTCTTTCTCATCAATTTCTGGTAGAGTGTAAGGGCTGTCACACATTTCAATCTGCATGTGAGCTAACAGGAGTTCCCGCATACGTTTTACAATACAAAACTCTAATAAGAGACATTATATTTTAGAGTTTGCATATTTTAATATATTGTTGAATTTCTTTGGGAGGTGCATAGCCCTGTTCCACGTTATGGGTATGTGGACATTTTTTCACCAAAAAAGAATTTCAAACTTTTCAGTTTCGCAAATTTGTCAAGTTTCACAGTGAGAGAGCGCAGCATATATACTTAGAAATTAATATGAAATGTTTATGAACTAATGTATAATAATGCCGCATAGAAAATGTATTAATGTATTTTGCTAAACGTGCGCTTGAAATGTGCCCACGGGGAGTGGCCGCCAATATATACAATGACTAATGAAACTGATTAACAATGATGAAATGTTATGTTAAAGTATGGTTTTGCACTAATATAAAAGGTTATATGTTAAAGTTCTGCTAATAAATCATTAGGCCTTAGTTAGCATGAGTCGAGGCCTAGCTGCCCGGTTTCATATTAAATGTGTTTTTCTAACGTACAGTGTGCTGACTTGCTGAAGGACATCAACTTGTATTTTTTTCCAAAGCTAGAAGATGAATGTAACTGTAGTAGATCCGTTCTCATGAAATTCGACTTGCTTAGTGAAACAATCTTGCTGAATGCAACAGTGTAGACTAGTCGCAGGTACAAGGTCGCCTGAACCGGTACGGACAATGGAACCACTGACTGAAGATGCAAAGATGACCACAAGAGTATGAAATCATGCCGGACATTCTACCCGCTGGAGACGTCAATCATAAGGACCAATAAACTACGTGAGAACTGTTATGGGGTGACAATTTTAATGAAGTCATTGAAACCCTATTGGAGGGAGATAGTGGGGTGCCAACCCCAACCAATTAAAATGTAGTGGACTATACAACAGAAAGTGATAAAAACCCTTGACACAAGGAAGTAAATTAGACTAGGAGACTAGGGCACAAGGAGCTCTTCAACATCGTGAAGGAGCTCTCCAACCCCGTCCCTAATGTCAATGACATCCCACCATCACAAGACCTCTGCAACTCCCTAGCCACCTTCTTCCACCGCAGGATCACAGACCATGACAGCTTCAGCACTTAGATCCCCCCTGTCAACCATCAAGACCATAGACTCACCACCCACCAGCTTCCTGCTCTCCTGGACCCACGTCAACAACATCGACACCATCGAAACCATGAACACCATCCATTCCGGCTCACCATCTGACTCCTGCCCTCAACACAAGCTCTGTCATTGCACCCCAACTCCGGAAGATTATCAACAGTTCCTTTGAGTCCGCCACCATCCAGGAGAGCTGGAAACATGCTGAGATCAACGCCCACTTCAAGAAACCTAAGGCGGACCCAAAGGACCTCAAGAACTTCCAGCCCATCTCCCCGCTCCCCTTCCCAGCAAAAGTCATAGAGAAAATTGTCAACAAACAACTGACCTGTTTCCTCGAGGAGAACAGCACTCTGGACCCATCCCAATCCGGATTCCGCAGCAACCACAGCACCAAAACTGGCCTCATTGCCGCCACCGACGACATAAGAACCATAAGAACCATACTGGACAATGGCAAAACCACTGCCCTCATCCTCCTGAAGCTCTAAGCCGCGTTTGACACCATCTGCCACCACACCCTACGCACACGCCTCAGCAATGCAGGAATCTGCGACAGAGCCCTGGACTGGATCACCTCCTTTCTCACCGGCAGAACTCAGAGAGTCCTCCTCCCTCCATTCCGCTCTGAAGCCATCAAAATCATCTGCGGGGTACCCCAGGGTTTATCCCTAGCCCGTTCCTCTTCAACATCTACATGGCTCCCCTCGCTAACATCACCCGATCTCATAACCTCAACATCATCTCATACGCAATTGACAACCAGCTCATGCTCTCCCTCACCAAGGACACCGCCAAGACCAACCTCCACGAAGGAATGAAGGCCATCACCGAATTGATGAAGAACAGCTGCATTAAAATGAATTCCGACAAGACTGAGGTCCTCATCTTTGGATCCACCCCCTCCGCATGGGACGACTCCTGGTGTCCTGCCGCACTGGGAACCGCACCGACACCCACCGACCACGGACGCAACCTGGAATTCATCCTGGACTCCTCACTATCTATGACCCAGCATGTCAACGCCATCTCCCCCTTCTACATCAGCACCCTCTGCATGCTTTGGAAGATCTACAAATGGATCCCAAATGAAACCGGAAGAACAGTCACCCAAGCCCTAGTAAGCAGCAAACTGGAACTATGGCAATGCCCTCTACACACGAACCATGGCCAAACTCCAGAAATGACTGCAGTGCATCCAGAACACATCCGCATGCCTCATTCTTAACACCCCCCTCTACTGCCACATCACAGCCTAACTGAGAGACCTACATTGCCTTCCTGTCATCAAGAGAATCACCTTCAATCTCCTCACCCACGCTCACAAGGCACTGCACAACACCGGACCATAATATCTCAAAATACGGCTCTCCTTCTACACCCCGACCTGACAGCTTCACTCCGCTGACCTTGTGCTCACCACCGTCCTACGCATCTGCAGAACAACCACCAGTGGCAGATCATTCTCGCACCTCGCCGCCAAGACGTGGAACACTCTTCCCACCCACCTGCATCAGACCATGGACCTCCTTACCTTCAGGAGACTTCTGAAGACCTGGCTGTTGAGCAGTAGCAGCCCTCCAGCACCTTGAGACCCTGATTGATTTAAGAAAAGTGGTGATGCACCCAGTGCTGTGCCATTTTCCTTGAGCCCCTTAGCGTCACCCACCGCCGCTTTGTGTTCGCCGTATTTAAAATATGGTGCACCATGGCTCAGGGTAGGGGGCAACAACGTCATGTTTTTGAGGCTATTGATGTACTCTGCAGGTGCCAAAATGTTGGTGCTACTCCCACAGAGTACATAGGGGCCCATTGTATAAAATGATGCTAATGTGTCATTAGGAAGGCGCTAGTGACTCTTAAATCAGCCCCTAAATTAGGTTCAACATGTCTAATTGAAAAACGTAAACACCTCACACACACACACTCACACATACACATACATAAAACACGCACGCATGCATACGCAGACATTATAGTGTAGGCGAAAGGGAATAATAATTCACCACGTCTCCTCAAATTATTTTAGCCTTAATTTTTTTAAGCTGTATGCGATGACATGGTTTTCCTATTTCTTTTATTTATAAAGAACATTCTTGACTAAATGCAACTTAATCTTATATCTGATTAGTCTATCTGGTAGGAGATGATCATGCTCTAAGTAAAAATGTTTCCAGGTGCCGGAATCGTGACAACAAGGAAAGTAACTTTGAAATCATGTTGATGCAGCATATAAACTTCAGAAGGAAACTTTTGAGGTCTTATTTGTATCAGAAGCTGTTACCTGCCAAGGACAATGCACATATATTTTATGAGGAATTAAAAAAAAATGTAGAATTGCCTTAACCTTTGAAACTATGTCACAGCTCTTTTATGGCTACTTGGCTTGCATAAAGGAAGAGGCCAGGGAACCTAAATAACAAGCATTTTTTATTTTATTGATCTATTGCTGTGTAACCTTATGATTTAAGAAGAGCTGTAGATGCATGCCGCAAGGAATGAACACGAGATCATAGTGGCCCCTTCTTTCGAGATGCAAAAACTATCTTGGGCTCTTAAAATTGTGCTGCAGGGTTGTTGCCTGATGTGACCTCTCTTGCTAAACCACTCACAAAGAGACACACGGGGAGTAGTACACTTCAGTTTTTCTGCGATGCATGATGCATCTAATGAATCATTGGTAAAACAGGCAGTGGCAGAGCCAACAGATCTGTTTTTGTAGACACCCACATACATACATACACACACTATTTACCCATGAGAAAAATCAGATGCACAGTAAAATGCCAATATTTATACTTTTCAGGCCAGGTCATAGAGTCTGAGTCACCAGTACCCTTGACTTTTATTAGCATGCCTTTAACCAGCAAAAAGGTAGGATTTATTCGCACACAGACGTCCTAGTAACAATGTACTCAGTGAGGAGGAATGGTCCCACCATTAAAGAAGATGAATGTCTCCAGATATAATGAGGATCAGTAGCGCCACCATTAACAAAGTCCATCATAGTAAGTATCTGGTCCATCATAGTACAAGTTTCAATAACAGGCTTCAGGTTGTAACAAGCATCAATGTGCCCAAAGTTGGAATGGCTAACTCAAGTGAGCTCTATGGGCTGGGCTATATATGTTGCTGTGCTACTGATCTCTGGCTTCATTTCTGAAAGTAAAATCCGTTTCTAAAACTGGGGACAGCAGTGTATATTAAATGCAGCAGCTCCAACTCCCAGGCAAATAAAAAATACTAGTTACTAACAAACACTGCAGCCTAGTTCATGATAACAGTGCGCAGAGCCGTGGGACATACCTTCCACAGGATCACTCAAGAATGCTAGAACTGCCCTTGAAATTAACATTTACAGTGAAGACTAATTGCCCATCCCAGTACAATCACCAAGCACTAGGCTGTACCGACCATCAATCAAATCCACTAGTAATGACAGTCAACAAAAGTCACTCACAGTAGAAGCAACAATGTCAAGTCCCAAGTTGTAGCAAGCATCAATTGACCCGAGAAGTAATGAAAATCGAAGGTGACAGTAGTTGCGAGGATTAAGGGACCGAGTAGTAATGTGTGTTACTGATTGATTGAGGACTGATCTTGTTTAGCATCCCTTCAAACCCATATTTTTTCACATCCTTCCACAAACCCCTTGCCCACTGGTGTGCCTTGCAAGCTTCAAAAGTGGGTAGCTTTGCCAGCCTCACCTCTAACTTGCTGTTTTGTCATTGGTTATTAAACCTTTCGTGCTAACAAAGATTCTTTGAATAGAAGGAAACTGGCCTTATCAGGAAAGGCTGTGAACTACCTTGTGGAACATAATAGCAGTTTCCGTTGGGCATAATGTAGGTCACTCTAATGTTTCTTGTCTCATAGCAGTTACTTTCCTCTGACAGAGGTGACATTTTGCTCAGAGCGACGTCCCCATTCACCTCCAGGAGAACTTGATCACCACCCCCTAAGGCAATCAGTACAGGTGCTTGTCTTTCTCCCTTTACATCATGTTTCTTCCCAGTTTGCTTCTTCTTAATGATTGTTGACTGCCTTGGAATTTGCGTTTTTACATGGTCACCCCACTTTAATTGTATTTTTTTTACTGCCACACAATAAGGTCACACGATCATTGCAGCCACCTCCATGTCTGATAATGGTGAGTTCTTTAAAGTCCTCCTCTCAATGCTAGCTTTTTTGACACTGCATCTTGCTGAAATGTTGCTTCTGTACAAGGGGGTGCTGAGAGAGCAGGCACTAGAGGTTGGAGCAGTTACATAGATCCTGAACCAGAACCGTTGCTTCTGTGACTGACTCAGAGCAGTGCCAGTCCCTTCTGTCAGCACCTACATGAATTCAAATCCACATAGCCCTATGAGCCTAGAACCTAGAGAAGTTGTGTTTTCAGCAGCTTCTCAATATCTAGTTAGAAGGTGGCCTCTAGGGTGCAGGCTAGGTCAGTCTTGGCACTCCAGGGAGTCACATATGCTGCAATAGTGGCACTCCCTGGAAAGCTTTTGTTGGACAGACCTGGTGATGTCCATGTCTCTGGTCTCACTGCTTAGGCTGGAATCATAAAGCTATTCCATGGAGGCAGGCTGAGGCATAACAAAGGCCCCTACAGACCCTGAGGCACAGGGGCGCTCCCAACATTTTAACAGCCCTTAACCTTTTCAGTTGCTCTATTCAGGCCAAGGTCAATGAATTTCTGGGAGATATGGGAGACTCTGGGTCCCCTCTTCACGTTCTGCAGGGGGGCCCATCATATTGCCTTATGTCACCGGATGGCCTCATTTCCTTCAGGGTACTCACCCCAAAACGGAATCCAACAGCAAGAGAAAATTCTCCACCAGTCATGATCACTGATAATGAATAGCTGCTTCTGAGAGTGTGGTGTCAGAATAATATTGCCATGCAATCATCTGACATAATTATTGTGCCCAAAATATTGTCTACAAAAATATTATCTCTTTGAAGTTAGTAATAGAAAATCTTCTAAAAGTATACTTTTCTATGACTGATCCCAAAAAATAATGGGGGTCATTATGACCCCGGTGGACGGCGGTAAAATGGAGAAAAGTACTGCCAACAGGCTGGCGGTGAGCCAAACCGCCAATGTACCATTGCGTCTGCCACGGCGGTAACAGCCGCCGGGCTGGAGACTTCAGTCTCCAGCCAGGCGGCCATCACTAGGCCCCCCGCGGGATTATGACCCCCACCTACCGCCATGGTTTTCGTGGCTTCCTTACTGCCACAAAAACCATGGCAGTAGGCACTGTCAGTGACAGGGAATTCACAATCACGCACACACAAACATTCACACACCCACACACACAACACCCCCTCCCATGTCGGAGCACCAGACTTACCTGATTTCAGGGGGGTCCTCAGGCAGGAGACGGGACAGGGCGTTGCTGCAGAGTCCGCCAGCAGAACACCGCCAGGTCGTTTCATGTGTCATGATCCGGTCTGCGGCAGTCTACTGGTGTGGCGCTGTTTCTGGCAGAAGTGTGACCTTACCGCTATCCGCCATAATGGCCACAGCCTGAATTCCGCCATCCTTCTGGTTGAATTCCAGCTACGGTCCTAATTTGGCAGACGGCTGGTAGCCTCGGTGACGGTCTTTTGGCGGCCGTCGCCGGGGCAGTGGGCGGTTTTTACCACCAAACTCATAATGTTTAATATTTGTCGGGGCTGCAGGAGGAGCCTCAGGCCCCCTGTGGCCCCAACAGCTCTCTGCAATTGACCCCAGAGGTCGTGCATGAGGCAGCAACTCATTATTCTTCTCTTTCAAACTGAGGTGCCCCGGTGCACAGCCAACAACATTTTTGTTTACCATTTTTGGGCCCTTGGGGAACCCAAGGGCCCCCAGAGCACTGCCGGCTCCCTGTACGTGCAATAGCCACCCACTTTTTATTTTTTTTTAAATATAATACTGAGGTCCACTCAGTGAACTCAGCATTTTGCATGATGGAGGTTCAGGAGGGGCCCTAGGGCCCCTGCAGCCCTCCCAATTTACCAGCTTGGGTGCAGCAGGAGCTGGCATTGCTCCCACCCCACAAAAACAGGTTTCTTTTGCCGGGTCTGTGCAGTTCTTAACCTCTTACTGAATTCTCCTCTCTGTTAATGGAACAGATGGCCAAGCTAATTGAAGTAACTAAATCTATCAATGACCCATGCTCGCTGGTAATTCTACACGTGGTCCCTAAGACAATTGCTGTACATCTTGCTATTCTCTTAAGTAATATATTCAAAGCTGGAAATGTTCCTACAACTTGCAAAAAGGCATCAACTATACCTTTAATAAAGAAACCCTCACTCAACCCTGTTAGTATTTATCCACAAATTTCATGACTTCTGTTTTTTGACAAAAAAAGCTGAGAAGTCCATGAATTTAGTTCTGTCTTCTTCCCTTGCTATGAACCATTGAAAAGGTTTGTCACTTTCAAGGCTCTTTGGGTGGCCCATAAAGCTCTGCACAGTGCTGGATAAGAGAATTTAAAGTCAAAGTTCTGCTGGTATGTCCTCAACAGAACATTATGCTCTGCTTTGTCAAAAAAACATAAGGATCCTGAGATTCACAAAAGCATTCTGTGGGGTTGGAGAGTCTTACTGTCCACTGAAAAAGCATGGGACAAGCTGCCTATATATTTAAAAAGACAGTCTAGCCTGTTACTCTTTAGGAAAGGGCTTAAAACCTTTCTTATTGTTTATTAACCAATTTGAGTTCTCTTGCTTCTGAAAGTTTGCTAGCACAAAGATGCCTCTGGGAATTCACGCAATCTATAAACACTAAACTAAAACTTTACCTGTCCATGAGAGAGCGGACAGGGATCATGTGCTCCCATTCAGTGGGAACAGGGCTCTGGACATTCAAATTTAGTTTTCCCTATCCTAAAATATTATAAATAAAAAATCATATTTACATATCTCCTAAAACAGAAACAAGAGCAACCTCCACACGGAAGACCAAGAGGATAAGGAAAGAGAAGAGGAGGAAGCGGAGGGTTTGGAAAATGAGATGAGGTGGGTGGCTCATCCAAAAGGGGCAAGTCCTCATGACCAGGACTACAGAAAAGCTAATTATGGAACCATTGGGTGAGGATAAAACTGTAGTGAATGTATATTGCCACATGTAGACTAAGACTGAGGAATCAATACTGAAATTAGGTTTATCTTTTTTCCCAAATGCAGATATGGACTATAGCTAGGAATAGAATTGATTTGTTTTTGTATGTGAGAAAAGTTCACTTAAGGAATTTGCACAAAATGGCTCAATAAAAGTATTATGAGTAGTCAGGCTCCATGAAAGATATTCCATAAAGTGGAAAAAACAGCTCATTAGTGACTCTCTCTGAGTTAGACTGACATTATTGAAGTCAATGTAGGGGATACTCGATAAGCATTATAACATATGAGCTTTTCATTAAATTCCAATATATCTAGTGGTTATAAGTCCAAATCAAGAACAAACCCCTATTTTTTCTCATTAGAACACTGAATTATATATAGCGTTGTGGCACGTGAACTAACGGACCTACGAAAAGATCCCATTCAAGCTAGAAGGAATCTCAATAAAGAACAAAGAACAGCACTAAATGATCCTATGCATGATGAGAGTATAATAATCAAATTGTCTGATAGATGGTAGTAATGAAGATTGATGATTATAAGGCAGAGGCATATAGACAGCTGAATAATACCACTTGTTATGAAAGGTTAGTTTTCACCATCTATAAATAGTATATACTTGTGTATCATGTTATGTTACAAGATTGCTATTAGAAGGGATATATAGGGTATTTAGGACTGACAAGCACACAATCCTATGTTTGCTTGCTTCTGAAGTATATAAACACCAGACATGACCACTATGGAGATCTTTTGTATCCTCTATTGGAAGTCTGCTTTAAAATACAGCACTTTCTATGAACCACTGCTTGGCTCCTTATGTACTAGCTACAAGCTCATATTTCCAGGATAACACAGACTTCCTAATAAAGATAAATGACAGTGTGTGGGAGCCATCCTTCATCATAATTACTTTGGACATCTGCTCCTTATATAAAAGCATATGCCAGGATTAAGGTGTTGAAATCTGCATATAATTTTTTCGTGACAGGTTTATATGATCGTGCACAGATGTTGCATTCCATCATAAGATTTTGTCTGGGACAAAATACTTTCCTATTCAAGAAAGCCAATGCTCTGGCATTGCCATGTGCACCTGCTTTGCCCTCAGGTTCACACATCTTTTCGTGGGCTAGTGAGGAGAAAGGACATGGCTGGCATTAGTCCCCTGCATGCAGCCAGACAACACCCTGTAACCTGGATTTGGAGCATCACCTACGGGAAGCTTCTAAGAGCCAAACGTAATTGCAGCACAGGCAGGGTACCTGAAAGAGGAACACAACATATAAAATCAGTTCAGAGAACTAGGTTATCCAATAGAGTGCTATTACAGGCTAAAAAGAAAATTTCTCAATTAAAAGAGATGGCATTTTATTTGGCTTTGATGCGAAAAAGGACAAAAATCAAATACACCCTATTAGAGTAATCAGCAGGTACAACCAAAAATCTCAGTGTATAAGAAACCTTTTTAACAAACATTGGCCACTCATCCAGACAGTTCAAATTATAGGCAAAGAGGTGGCATCACACTCCAAAATCACAAATAGAAGGGTAGATCTATTGGGGATTTCTTCTGGCATAGCTACTGTGCAGGATCCATACCACAGACATGGTTTAAAGAACAAACTGACATTTTTAAATGTACTTTATCTAAAGAATGCAAATATTCAATTAACCAAAAGCAGGTCACATTACCGAATGGCAGAACTAGAGACATTTACAAACACATTACATGTTCTTCAAACTAAACACTATATGCTTTATGATTTCCTAGTAATTTGCTATATATAGGTAGCACCAAGGTTCCATTATGGAAAATAATCCTCAAACACCTCAGAGCTATTAAAAGGGTTGATTCAACATACCTGGCAAAAAGACACTTTTTAGAAAATCATGGCAGTAAAACTGGAATGCTCTGATTCTTTAGCATTGATAGAATCTGTGACACCACCGTGGGACAGAGACAAGGAGAAAAGACTCTGGTTTCTGGAGTCTTGTCTGATCATCCACCTCACTACAAAGAGTCCTCGTGGCCATAACCAAGAGAAGGAACTAGCTGTACATTGGCACTACAAATAGCTAAGTGATCCACAATTGATTACATTTGTAATGGATCTCTGATAAGCATGTGTAATCCATGTGATGATGTTTTAGATTAATCCCAGGCTCATTATTGCTCATTATGTCAGCAATGGGTTATCTGTGTACACATTTTATAAAACTGAGATGCAGGGTTTGTATTAATTCATATGAGATATTAACAACAAAGTAAGGGATCAGAAGTGAGAAATGAGATGTGATTTAAAACAAATACATGGGATAGGAGCACATTTTGAGATAAGTACACATGCATACTAAGGCAAAGAGTCAATGTCTGAGACATGGGATGTACTCTAAAATGCAAACCCCATTCCAGATTTCCCCGATATCCCACCTCTTAATTTTCCTTTCCTGTCTCTTTATATATTTTACTAGACAACTTCTTAGATTACCCTATGCACATTGCACTTTCACTGTGGTTAATAGGAAGACCATAGGGGCATGGCTTGACGTAGATACAGGATGGCTGCCTTTCAAAGAGCTCCATGGTGGCTGCGACAGGGAGACAGGCTGCACTTTTCACTAAACATTGTATCTGCACTGGCTTGACTGGACCCGACGGGGGAAGCCTCGTAGCCATCGCAGGTTTGTGGTAACTCGTGTTATGCAGGCTCAACTGCATTTCATTACTAAATGGGGTTGGTGCACTGAGAAGTAAGTCACACCTGCCATTTTGTATTATGTTTGAAGCTGCACGTCGTCGTGCCTAGCCCTTAACAACTATTAAATGTTGCTGACTCTAAAATAAATATAAGGGGTGTTAAACATTGGCTTTACCACAGAACCGCCTCGGTTATTTCACATATCTGCCACTAATTCAGAAGCTACCTATAACTTCAAATACTGCTTTGCATAAAAGAGTCAAAAAAGATGCTCCCTTCTTCATAAAAGCCACTAATATAGTCTCAATAAAGCTGCGACTTGAAGAACTTTGAACACTCAAATCTTACACTGCAGACATCAATAGAAAACTTAAAACTGTAGATGAAAAATGGTCTCACGTACATGATAGAGTTACTATGAACAAATGGTTGAAGTGCTTGAGGATAAAGCTCAAACTGTTCAGTCATTGCAGTCTGAGATCTTGTCTTAAAAAACATGCTATAAAACACAATAGGAGAAACAATTTGTGCTTTTATGGTCTTGCTGAAGGAATGGAAGGGTCCGATCCTACAACCTTTTACCAAACCTTCTTTCCCAAAGTCTTGGACCATTCTATCTCCCCTCCTTTGAACATTCAAAGCACACACAGACTTGGTCATTCTCCACGGGCTACCTCAACTTCACAGAAACCTAGAATACATGTATCTTCTCGAAGGCATCAAAGCAGTTAAAGCCAAAGGTTGTGTTTCATGGTCCAGATCCAGCCAATTTTGTTAGCAGAATTTTGCCACGGTTTTTCATGATATGCAATCAGCTCTTCGTTCTCTAAATGCCAGATCTTGATTATTCCATCTGTGTTTGTTCAAAGTTACATACATTAACAAGACTACTACTTATGAGAACCTCTCCCTCCTACAAAACGTATTGCCAGCTGCAGAGGAGAGGCAATGGATACATCCAAACTCTCAGTTACTTGATACATGATTTCTTATTTCAGATTTACTAATATTTCACTCAGATTAATACTCATCACCGATATAGTATGGTTAGTGGTATTTCTGATTCTTAGATATTTTAATTAAATTCATTATGCATCATCATCATAAAAATCTTTATTCGGCTGAGATCAAACATAAAAGCATACAAATTACATACAAGAATAAAGCCAATAAATAACAGTTAAAATACTGAATTAGAGTGCTAAAAACCTGTAAGAAAAGATAAATAAAGGCCAGGTTAAAACGGTTCAAGCATCAATTAACACAGTGCGTATGATAATCAGGGAGCATAGACTTCCTTGCACACATTGCGGCTTGGAGAAATAGCGGAACATGCCTGTATATTTCTTCATCTAATAGGCTCAATAAGACATGATAAGCAGCCAGCCAGACCCGCTGGTTCCTACGCATCAGAAGGGGGACCAGAAATCTTTTTGAAAACATTCTATAATAATCACCTACAAAAAGAAAGTACAACATTGTAGGAGGCTGGACTCGCTTGTAGTGAGTACCAAGGGGTACTTACACCTTTTACCAGGCCCAGGTATCCCTTGTTAGTGTATAGGGGTGTCTAGCAGCTTAGGCTGATAGAAAAGGTAGCTTAGCAGAGCAGCTTAGGCTGAACTAGGAGACGAGTGAAGCTCCTACAGTACCACTAGTGTCATATGCACAATATCATAAGAAAACACAATACACAGATATACTAAAAATAAAGGTACTTTATTTTTATGACAATATGCCACAAGTATCTCAGTGAGTACCCTCAGTATGAGGATAGCAAATATACACAAGATATATGTACACAATACCAAAATATGCAGTAATAGCAATAGAAAACAGTGCAAACAATGTATAGTCGCAATAGAATGCAATGTGGGCACATAGGGATGGGGCAACACAAACCATATACTCTAGAAGTGGAATGCGAACCACAAATGCACCCCAAACCTATGTGACCTCGTAGAGGGTCGCTGGGACTGTAAGAAAACAGTGAGGGTTAGAAAAATAGCCCACCCCAAGACCCTGAAAAGTGGGTGCAAAGTGCCCCTAAGTTCCCCAAAGAGCACAGAAGTCCTGATAGGGGAATTCTGCAAGGAAGACCAACAACAGCAATGCAACAACAATGGATTTCCTGACGAGAATACCTGTGGAACAAGGGGACCAAGTCCAAGAGTCATGATCAAGTCGGGAGTGGGCAGATGCCCAGGAAATGCCAGCTGTGGATGCAAAGGAGCTGCCACCGGATGGTAAAACCTGAGGATTCTGCATGAACGACAAGGGCTAGAAACTTCTCCTTTGGAGGATGGATGTCCCACGTCGTGAAGAGTTGTACAGAAGTGTTTTCCTGCAGAAAGACCGCAAACAAGCCTTGCTAGCTGCAAATCTCACGGTTAGGGTTTTTGGATGCTGCTGTGGCCCAGGAGGGACCAGGATGTCACCAATTGTGTCAGGGGACAGAGTGGGTACCCAGCAAGACAAGAAGCCCTCTCAGAAGCAGGCAGCAACCACAGAAGTGCCGGAACAGGCACTACAAAGTGGAGTGAAATGGTGCTCACCCGAAGTTGCACAAGAGAGTCCCACGCCGCCGGAGGACAACTCAGGAGGTCGTGCAATGCAGGTTAGAGTGCCGTGGACCCAGGCTTGGCTGTGCACAAAGGAAATCTTCGTGGAGTGCACAGGAGCCGGAGTAGCTGCAAAACACGCGGTTCCCAGCAATGCAGTCTGGCGTGGGGAGGCAAGGACTTACCTGCACCAAACTTGGACTGAAGAGTCACTGGACTGTGGGAGTCACTTGGACAGAGTTGCTGAGTTCAAGGGACCTCGCTCATCGTGCTGAGAGGAGACCCAGAGGACCGGTGATGCAGTTCTTTGGTGCCTGCGGTTGCAGGGGGAAGATTCAGTCGACCCACAGGAGATTTCTTCGGAGCTTCTAGTGCAGAGAGGAGGCAGACTACCCCCACAGCATGCACCACCAGGAAAACCTTCAAGAAGGCGGCTGGATCAGCGTTACAGTGTCGCAGTAGTCGTCGTTGCTACTTTGTTGCAGTTGTGCAGGCTTCTAGCGCGGTCAGCAGTCGATTCCTTGGCAGAAGGTGAAGAGAGAGATGCAGAGGAACTCTGATGAGCTCTTGCATTCATTATCTAAAGAATTCCCCAAAGCAGAGACCCTAAATAGCCAGAAAAGAGGGTTTGGCTACTTAGGAGAGAGGATAGGCTAGCAACACCTGAAGGAGCCTATTAGCATGAGTCTCTGACGTCACCTGCTGGCCCTTGCCACTCAGAGCAGTCCAGTGTGCCAGCAGCACCTCTGTTTCCAAGATGGCAGAGGTCTGGAGCACACTGGAGGAGCTCTGGGCACCTCCCAGGGGAGGTGCAGGTCAGGGGAGTGGTCACTCCCCTTTCCTTTGTCCAGTTTTGCGCCAGAGCAGGGCTGGGGGATCCCTGAACCGGTGTAGACTGGCTTATGCAGAGATGGGCACCATCTGTGCCCATCAAAGCATTTCCAGAGGCTGGGGGAGGCTACTCGTCCCCAGCCCTGACACCTTATTCCAAAGGGAGAGGGTGTAACACCCTCTCTCTGAGGAAGTCCTTTGTTCTGCCTTCCTGGGCCAAGCCTGGCTGGACCCCAGGAGGGCAGAAACCTGTCTGAGGGGTTGGCAGCAGCAGCAGCTGCAGTGAAACCCCGGGAAAGGCAGATTGGCAGTACCCGGGTCTGTGCTAGAGACCCGGGGAATCATGGGATTGTCTCCCCTTGGTGGGGCAATTCCATGATCTTAGACATGTTACATGGCCATATTCGGAGTTACCATTGTGAAGCTACACATAGGAAAGTATATATGTAGTGCACGCGTGTAATGGTGTCCCCGCACTCACAAAGTCCGGGGAATTGGCCCTGAACAATGTGGGGGCACCTTGGCTAGTGCCAGGGTGCCCACACACTAAGTAACTTAGCACCCAACCTTTACCAGGTAAAGGTTAGACATATAGGTGACTTATAAGTTACTTAAGTGCAGTGTAAAATGGCTGTGAAATAACGTGGACGTTATTTCACTCAGGCTGCAGTGGCAGGCCTGTGTAAGAATTGTCAGAGCTCCCTATGGGTGGCAAAAGAAATGCTGCAGCCCATAGGGATCTCTTGGAACCCCAATACCCTGGGTACCTCAGTACCATATACTAGGGAATTATAAGGGTGTTCCAGCATGCCAATGTAAATTGGTAAAATTGGTCACTAGCCTGTTAGTGACAATTTGGAAAGGAATGAGAGAGCATAACCACTGAGGTTCTGATTAGCAGAGCCTCAGTGAGACAGTTAGTCATAACACAGGTAACACATACAGGGCACACTTATGAGCACTGGGGCCCTGGTTGGCAGGGTCCCAGTGACACATACACCTAAAACAACATATATACAGTGAAATATGGGGGTAGCATGCCAGGCAAGATGGTACTTTCCTACAAACATAGGGGGTTATTCTAACTTTGGAGGAGTGTTAATCCGTCCCAAAAGTGACGGTAAAGTGACGGATATACCACCAGCCGTATTACGAGTTCCATAGGATATAATGGACTCGTAATACGGCTGGTGGTAAATCCGTCACTTTTCCGTCACTTTTGGGACGGATTAACACCTCCTCCAAAGTTAGAATAACCCCCATAGTCTGTTTATGCGCTGTGTGACATGAACAAGATACAGAGTCATGCTTTGATTGAAATCCAGATAGGAAGCAAAAAAAAGATTTCATTGTGCCTGCCCAGAACTAAATAATACACATCTGGGCTGGTTAAAACATAAATACATTTTTAGACTCAACTTTACTGCCTCTACCTCTCTGCTTTAGCACACTCCAGAAATAATCCTTGGATACAATGTCTGCCTCCAGGAACCTCTAATGTACCATCATGAAAAAGATCACCCAAATTAATTGCCTCCAGGGACTGCCTGACATATGCAAGTCAGGTTATGGAACGATCCTATCTCAGGCCAGGCAGTCAAGAATTATCTCTCTGGTTAAGACTGATTCATCAGATTCATCAGATCTCCAAACAGACAACCATAAGAGTGCCAGCCTACTGCGAATGAAGTCGTGCAAATAACCCAGGCCAAGTTAATTATGGCATATAAAGCTGGAGGTGGTAGGAGGCACTGAGAGTATTCTCTCACAAAATCAATTATTTTCCCTTTGGAGGTTTGTTGGGTCCGGCACACTGAGATATTTAAACACACTGAGAAGAGTACATTTGCATAAAAGAGCTAAGGGGACGTTCACCCTTGGGCAGTGGAAGATTCAGTACTGATGCACCATTTTTTTGTAAATCTGGCCATACATTTTCTCAAAGTCGGCCACCCAGTCCTCCTCCTTTATATGGCTTTTGGCCAAAGAGAATTTTTGATCAAGATGTTGCAAATGAGAGACAGCACTCCAAAATGATTTACTGTCTTTAGTGCAACTTGTCATAGTTAGGCAATTCGACTGTCGGATAATGACCTCTCTCCCTCTCTTATCAATGACTGATTTATAGATTTTGCTCTGTGCCGCCACTAGTGAACAATCACTTAGGGCCTCATGCAAAGGTCTGTTCGCCCAGGACAACTCACATTCAAACCACTATGGGTATCTCTCATCAGCCTTGGACGGTTCGGAGACGCTAATTTTCTCACATAGACCAAAAGGCATTAACAACTCTTTTATTATCCACACCTGCTTGTAGACACTCCAAAACCATTTGCACATTAGCTGCGGTAAACTCAGTAAGGAACCTAGTTGGCTTGTGTAACCTCCAGTACAGCAGCACAGCCTAAGATGATACTCCCAAGACATATATTTTTCTGATGGGGTACCCACTGGGGCGCTTTCAATATCATTTCACTATATATATGTATATATATATATATATATATATATATATATATATATATATATATATATATATATATATACACACACATATATATTTAATGTTATGAGGAAGTCTGCTTAGATAGCCGAAACGTGTTACACCTTTTTCTCCATGATTTGGAATAAAGCCTTTGCTTGAATGATCCTGAGTGTTCCGGTGCTCATTTGTTATTAGTCACAGCAAGCTTTTGTTCATATAACAAATGCTCCTCCTGCAGTCTGTACCCATAGGGGTGGAGCGGCTTTGCCAGCGGAGCAACCTGGCAATAAATTCTAAACACAATGAAAAATAATCCAGGACGCTCTCTCAAGCAGGTGAAAACACAACATGTACTGCTTTACATGACGCATTTCATCCGGGCTTGTTCACATAACAACACCATATTGACAAACCTTGTATTAATCTGATAAGTGAATAAGTATTATGACTGTTAGACTATGTGATTATGTGGGGATAGTTAGTTGACTGATTAACATGGAAGATCATAGCGTTTTTGAGACAAAAATATCAATATAAAGAATTTTCAAAAACTTGATTACAATATGATTATTTTTCTTCTAAATATAATTTTCTATGGCACTAAAATGATTCATTAGTATGTTGTATGATTTTGATAGGTACACATCAGGCCGAAACCCTATTCAAAGATATCTGTCACAATATTTGGGACTAATTAGTCCTATGTTTATGTCTCTATTTGTTATCACAAGGGTTTAAATGGGTTTGTCAATATGATGTTGTTATGTGAACGAGCCCGGTTGTCGGGTGAAACGCGTCATGTAAAACATGCTTGAGAGAGCGTTGTGGATTATTTTTCCTTGGTTTTGGTAGATATTTATATATATATATATATATATATATATATATATATATATATATATATATATATATATCTTTTAGGCATATTCCATGTCTAGTCAGTATGTCGTTTGTGTAGCTTGGTCCCCTCTCTGTTGTTGTCCACCCGTTTGGAGCTTAGTTGTGTCATCCCCTTCCATGACCCCACCAACCTCATCTTCTTGTATGTTATTTAGTTATATCTTTTTTGTTATTCTTTCAGATATTTTAGACTCCCACTTCTCTTTCTTTAATTTTTTCTTCTCCTATCATCCTCTTCTTTTCTATTCTTTATTCCTAATCTTCTTCTGTTATTTCATTGCTTATTTTTTCATGTTTCTTCTTAATTACATTTTCTTATTATTTATTGGTTCTTGATATCAATATATTCTCAAAGTTATAATGTTTTCACTACCTTTTAAATGGCTTTAAGAATGATTGTTAAAGGTTTAGGCTCACCTATAAAGTGTCAGAGGGTTTTAACGCATAACTTCAAATTAAAAGGTAAAAGGTGACATTTTCTATTGCAGGAAACTCATGTGCCTTATAAATAAATGTTTAAACTTAACAAAGGGTTGGACACATTTTTGGCTCCCTGGGTACAGGGAAATACAATAGAGTGGCTATTTTATGTCCTAAATCCTTTGATATTCAGGTTCTTTCTCAAGACTCCATTTTGATAGGAAGACAGGTTAATGCATCCATAACTATCAATAAAATACCTATAAATATTTTTAATGTTAATATGTATACACCCACTAACCATGATAAATCTTTCTGGCCTTAGATGTTATCTAAACTGGTGTCATTAAATAACAATTATTTAATTATTGGTGGTGACTGAAATATAGTTATGGAGCCTTTTACTGAGCCTTTTACTGATTGACATTCTAAATCAAAATTAGTCTCATCCCCAGTTTACACATACATTCCCAGTTTACTTCTACTACACAACAGAGAACCCTCATTGATGCTTGGAGATTCTTGCATCTTACACTCCAAGAACACAATTGTTTCTCTCCTGCACATTCTTCCCGATCTCAAATTGATTATTTGTTGTATTTTAAATCTCTTGCACAACACATTATACATTCAGATATTGGTTCCATATTAAGCTCTGACCATGATCTTGTTACTGTAGATGTAGATATTCTTTTAGTTACTACTGGCACCAGAAGATTGAGATTTAATAATTCACTTCTTTTAGATCCTTTCTTTACACAAAAATGTGAACATTTTGCAAAAAATCTTTTTTCATGAGAATGAGACTCTCAATGTTTCCCCCAAACTATATGGGATGCTTTTAAGGCTTCTTCAAGAGACTTCATTATTTCATTTGTAGCCCACAAAAAGAAATCCTTCTCCAATGACTTAAAATTAATTATGAACCGCATTAAACAATTAGAAGATTCTCATTACTTGACAAATTCTGCAAATTGTATAGAAGAGTTATTTAAAATAAATGTGCTTTTAATAGGATTTCCATTGAGAATGCCCCTTTCACCTCCTTAAAGCTAGTGCTAAATATTAAGGGGACAAAACAAAGCTGGGAAACATCTAGCTAGTTACTTCAAAATTAAAAAAGAGTGTACCAAAATAGACTCTCTCTTCACTTCCACTAATAATGTCATCCATAAAAATGAAGATATTTTAACCGAATTTACTACCTTTTCCAGACCCTATACACTTTGAAATCCCAAGTGACTCAGGATGCCATATTTCAGTATTTATCCTCTATCAAATCACCTTCCAATCCCAATTTAGATTACTCTTCATTAGATGATGATATTTGCATTCATGATATTCTCACTGCTATTTGTTCCACCAAAAAGGGAAGGCACCTGGGCCTGATGGATTCATTATAGAATTTTACTAATTTTTCTCTAAACAAATCACATCTAAATTACTTTGGCTTTTTACCCATTTTATTTCTTCTGAATATACTGGAGGATCATTGAAAGAAGTGAGATAAATAATACAAACAAAAGAAAAGACGCAAAACTGAATTGTATCAAAGCTTTTAGGAGCGCTCTGAAAGGAGACACATACATTATGGCGAGTGAAGGGGAGCCTACACCGCCTGAGTGTACTCCAGCTTATATAGTAATGGAGGAGAAGGGTGTCGCACGGAACATTCAATACGAGAATTTTAGAGAATTTGAGGTGGATGTTAAGTGTACAAAAGCCACCTCCGAGGCCAGCCCAGTATGAGGCATTAGCAGTCTGGGATTTGATGGCTATTAAACAAAGTCATCAGAGATTCGAGAGAAGAATGAGGAAGGCAGAAAAGACTTTAGCTGAGGCTAGATGGGACAATGAGAGCAAAATGTGGAGACGGGGAATAGTTGACGGACTCAAATTGTTTCCAGCAATAACACAGGAAGACGAGACGCAGGGAAAGAAAGCCACCTGTAAGACAGATAAGGACTCTAATAAGCCTAAAGAGACTAAGAGGTCTTAAACAGAAGAAGATGATTCAGACGATGAAGAGTTTCTTAATCAGTTATTGCATGATCGCCCGCCACCTTATGCAGTAGATGACAATGTCCCGAGCACTAGTGCGGGTCCTGGGAACCAGACGCAGGAGAAGGGAGTTACTGATACAGTACAGACTAGTGATACGGGTTTGATACAGAATGGTGCCAGTGTACCCACTGCGCCAGACATGCAGATAAAGTTGCAACCTCCACCACAGATACAGAGAATCTATCCAGACGTCCGAGTACTAGAGACTACTACGAATCTGATAGTGCCGCCTGACCCGATATATACAAAATCGAGGTTAGTGCAGATTGAGCCAACTCCGCAATTGCTGCCCCAGCTGCAGCAACAGCTGGTTCCGAGTTATAGCCCAGTAGCAGGATCTCCGTTAGTACCTGCACCAGCTACAGTGAGTCAAGCTTTGGGAGTTCCTGCTCAGCAAGGTTTAGGACCAGGTTAGACACCAACTGCCATATCATTACCAATTACCGTTGGTCCACCAGTACCACTGTATGCGCAAGATAAGCCTGGCACATGCGATCAGGGAGTGAGGACCCCAGAAATAACAAGAGGAGGGTTCACAGGAACTCCTCAGCCCATTTTACCAAGAGAACAAGCAGCAGAAGGACTCAGATCTTTGTTAGACCTCAGTCCGATTGGAGCTCCTCTAGAGGCAATGAGACAAGCAGGGTTAAGTGTGTTAACCCCACAGACAATGAGTGCAGAGACATCACAGTCACCATTGATGCAGTCGGGAAACATTTTGTTGCAAGGTTTCTCTGTGCAACAATTGAATGAGTGGTTAGAAAAGACTTATGCTTCACAAAAGACTGCAGTAACTGTGGAGAAACCGGAAAGGTCAGAGAAAGATGAGTACCTGAACTTTGTAAGGCTGGGTGTGAAAGCTGCTGAACTAGTGGAAGGGACAATAGGGGTAAATAGGTTAGAATTGTACACAGAAGCAGAGTTAAGGTATCTGTGCCCCAAGATTACTAAAGAAGTGGGCAAGGTGAATCAGAGGTTGGTGAACCTGGCAGACAAATACAATATTGACATTGAGAATACTAAACATTCGAAAATAAATTACAGACTAGAGTTCGACTCTAAAGATTTTGATCACATGAGGTCAGCTGGAATAAAAGCGCATCTCAAAGAAATACTGTAAAGTGCGCAGATCTGGGGAGCCTTAGAAAAGTGGGAAGGCAGATGGGCAAAGAAAAGATATAAGGAGAAAAGTGACAATCCGGGGTCAAGTTCGACTAAAGCCCCACCAGATACCAGAACAGTAAAGATATTGCCAATGGAAGAAACAGCTGGAGGAGTTCTAGTCCATGTGCCGTGGACTAGGGGAGACATTTTGTCATTTACAAATGATTATCCCAGGTTGAGGGAGAAACCGATAGAGTGGTATCAGCAGACAGATAGGTTTGTGAAGCTTGCTAAATGTCTCTGGGAAGACTTAAATACCTTGTTTGAGATCATTGTTCCACCTGTCTTAATGCTTGAGTGCAAGAGAGGTGTAGACTGGCCAACACAGGAGCCGGCAAGGGATAAGGTGACTGGAGCACCATCTGAGGAGGTGATGAAGTACTATCATAAAGTGTTTGAGTTTTTGAAGCAAAAGGTGTCGCCGAAAGTGACTGATTGGCAGAAAATCGATCTGACCTCACAGGAGGTTAAATAATCTATTCATGCTTATTATGAAAGGTTGTTGAAAGCGCTCAAGCATTACAGGGGCACTGAGACTATTGAGCCGAAGGGCTGAGGCCAGAGGTTAGCCAGATGATTAAGAATCATTTGATCTGTTGGCAAGCGAAGCCGATTGATGAGGTATTGCAATATGTAAAATACTGCAGTGATGAGATTGAGCTGAAGCAGAGAAAATTTAAGGAGAAAGTGATGGTAATGCAGATTAAGGCAGCGCAGGCAGGAATGCAGGGAAATGGGATTCAGCAGATGATACAACAGCAACCGCAAGGGAATGGCGTGTTTCAGGCACAACCGAGAGGCCGAGGTCGAGGTTTTGTGAATCACGGTCCAGACTTGAATACAGTTGTGGTTCAAAATGATGTACAAGGGATGAAAAAGATGTCACCATGTCACGCATGCAGGGGCATGGGGCATTGGAAGCGGGAATGCCCGAATGCGGTGCATGATGGTGTCGTTCAACAAAGCACTGATGTTGGTACATTCCAAAATGTAAGAGGCCCAAAAATGAGGGGTCAAAATCAGAACTTCCAAAATAACATGGTTCAGATGCAGGGGCCACAGCCCATGCAGCAAATGCAAATGCCGCGTGTTCAACCAGCACAAATGCAGCAGGTACAACAGCAGGTTCTCATGGTACCTAAACAGCAAATTCAATTATCATTAGCTCCAATGAGACAGCAACAGGTGATGCTTCCTCAGCAGGTCACAGGCCAAGTAGTGAGCCAAAATATTACAGTACAGCAATTGCCATTGCGTGGTGAAGATGGAATGAATGATGAATGGTCGGATGATAGCTCAGACAGTGAGGAGTGCAGGCTTGCAGCGTCTCTAGAAGTAGATCAGAGGGGACCCTATGTAGAGGGAAAAGTGATGGGTCACAAGGTTTCATTCTTGGTTGACACCGGAGCTACACGCTCTACAGTCAGAAGTGCAGAGGTTCCGAAACTGCCACTTTCAGGGCGTACCATAAGAGTTGTAGGAGTATCGAATCAGTATTTGACAAACCCGATTACCGACCCAGTTCAAGTTGAGATTGGAAACTTCCAGGGACTGCATAAGTCCCCTACTGGGACGAGTCTTACTGTGCAAAACGAAATGTTCGATTACCTGTTCTAATGATGGAATTGAGGTGCAGACAAACAGTGATGATAAGGGGGATGATGGTCAATTCTCAGAGTTAGAGACGGAGACCGCGAATGAGGATTACCCTTTGATAACCTTATTCCCAATGCTTACGGTGACTGACTTACCAGCTGAGTTACAGGGAACAGTGACAGAGAAAGTGTGGGATCTGACAGGAAAGGAAGTAGGACTGATAAAGGGAGTAGAACCGGTTAAAGTACAAGTTAAGCCGAATGCAGTATTTCCCCAGGTGCCGCAGTACCACATGGCACAAGATGTTCTTATTTAGGTGTCGCAGATAATTGCTGACTTTGTAAAGCAAGGAGTTCTGAAGGAGGTCTTGAGCAGCATCCCGTGTAATTCAGCAATAATGGGTTTGAAAAAGCCTTGTGGGAAGGTTCGAATTGTGCAGGACTTGAGGAAAATAAATTAGATTGTGGTAAAATGTTGCCCTATAGTGCCGAACCCAGCAGTAATCATGTTTCAGGTTCCGTGTGATGCAGAATGGTTCACCATTGTTGACTTGTCCCAAGCGTTCTTTTTGGTGCCTCTTCATGAGGACAGCCAATTTTTATTCAGTTTCAAGTTCGTGGACAAGGTGTACAGTTGGTGCAGAATTCCTCAAGGGTTTTCTGAATCACCTTCCATCTTCAATCAGATATTGAAGAAGGACTTGGAGTCATTAGAACTGCCTTTCAGTTCGACTCTGGTGTAATACATTGATGACTTACTGATTGCGTCCAGAACAAAGAACGACTGTAGGTATGACACAATTGCCTTATTGAATCATTTGGGAAAGAACGGACATAAAGTGTCCCCAAAGAAGTTGCAGTACTGTCAAAAAGAGGTGAAATACTTAGGACACTTGATTGAGAGAGTGTCCAGAAGAATATCAAAAGAAAGGGTGACAGCCATACTACAGATGAACCCCCCGACAACAAAGAGAGATGTCAGGATGTTTTGGGGAATGGTGGGCTACTGCCGCCAGTGGATTCCTAACTTTTCGATTATCTCTAAACCATTAATAAAGCTGACAGGCAAGGAAACTAAGGATGACCCATATTCTATAACTCTGTCTGAGGAAGAGCTTGAGACATTCATGGAATTGAGAGAGTGCATGTGCAGGGCGCCAGCTTCAGGTATGCCTGATTACACGAAACCTTTTCTATTGTTTTGTCATGAACGTGATGCTTGTTCTTTGTCTGTCTTGACACAGGTCCATGCAGGTGCAAACCGTCCTGTAGCATATTTTTCAGCTACCTTGGACCCAGTCGCAGCAGCCTTACCGGGTTGTTTGCGTGCAGTTGCAGCAGTTGGTCAAAGCCTCACACAGTGTGAAGGCATAGTGATGGGACATCCCTTAACAGTAATGATTCCACATTCAGTTGAAATTCTGTTAACCTGAACTAAAACCCAGCACATGACAAATGCCCGACTTATCCGATATGAGACAATTATTCTGGGGTCACCTAATGTCTCCTTAAAGAGATGTACTGTATTGAACCCGGCAACTCTACTTCCTGTTGAAAATACTGAGATTAATAATGAAGAGGAGGTGGAGCATGGTTGTCTTGAGGTAACAGAACTATGTACCAAACCCTGACCTGACATTCAAGATACGCAGTTAAAAGAAAATGACTGCATTATGTTTGTTGATGGATCCTGTTTAAGAGACTCAGTCGGAATACTGAGAGCTGCTTATGCTGTGTGTGATTTTGCACATTGAACTGTATATCGTTCAAAGAACAGTGGGATTCCACAAACTGAAAATGAAACATGTTTGAATTTTGCATTAAGAGTGGTTGATACTTTAGATGAGCTAAAATCACTGAAGGGCCGTGCAAGCAGAGAGGAAAAACGCTCTTCGCAGAGAATGCAATGCGTACAAAGAGCTGACGACTTATGGGTCTCAGAGGAGGGGGAACTGGTTTTGCCAAACCGCCTTTTGTCACAGTTTGCAAGGCTTTATCATGAGCAGAAACACCTTGGGAGAGATGCAATGATCAGGTTATTCAAAATTGACTGGTTCAATCCGAAATTCAGACAAGCTGCAGAGGTTACCTGTCACAGGTGCATCATCTGTCAACAGATGAATGCCGGAAAAGGGACTGTGGTAACTTTGAGCCACAGAGGGAGAGCTGGAGGTCCGTTTAGCAAGATGCAAATGGATTTCATTGAAATGCCAATGTGTGGAGGGTTGAAGTACGTGTTGGTGATTGTGTGTGTTTTCAGCCACTGGATTGAAGCTTACCCTACATGTAGGAATGACAGTCTCACAGTTGCAAAGCTGTTTCTTAGAGAGCTAATACCCAGGTTCAGTTTTCCGGTCTCTTTAGAATCAGATAGGGGCAGACATTTCGGCAATGAGGTGATTAAGCTCTTGTGTGCTGCATTAGACATTGAACAGAAGCTGCATTGTAGCTACCACCCTGAAGCATCAGGACTAGTAGAACAAACGAATGGTACATTGAAGTCGAGAATGGCAAAAATGTGTGCAGCTACCAATATGAAATGGCAAGATGCATTGCCCTTAGTGCTGATGTGGATGAGAAACACCCCTGATAAGAAGTCAGGACTATCACCCCATGAAATTCTCATGGGCAGAGCTATGAAGCTACCTGCAGTACCCGCAAATGCTCTTGTGAATATCACGGATGATATGGGGTTGGACTACTGCAAAGGTTTGGCTGATGTGGTTCGCTCTTTTTCCCACCAGGTGGAAGCCAACACATTGCCACCGATCAGTGATCCAGGTCATACCCTGCAAACCAGCGTCTGGGTGGTTGTCAAGAAGCACGTGAGAAAGTCGTGTTTGGAGCCACGCTGGAAGGGGCCATATCAAGTAATACTGACAACAACCACTGCTGTGAAATGTGCAGGCGTTACAAACTGGATACATGCCAGTCACACAAAGAAGGTAACATGTCCGACTGATGAGGAACTTGAAGTTTCCGACTCAGCAATTCCAGAGAAGGAAGTCTCAGGGCCGGAAAACAGTCAAGGGGGAACTGAGACTGCAGGAGATCCCACTGAGGATGGCCTAGTCCCTCAAACAGTAAATGAGTTCAAGAGAGGAGACGGTGAGCCTATCTCAGTAGAGTCAGCAGGAGAACTAAGTCAAGGAGAGGTTCTCCCAGAAGTAGACGGATACGGGTAAGAGCTTGAACCCGTTACAGACCCAGAAGAAGAAGAAGGGGAAATAGTAGAGGGAGGTCAAAGCACACCGGCATCCCCTGAGCCAGTTGCAGGTCCGTCAAGAGAAAACACCATAGCACAAGAGGAGGGTGCTGTTCAGCGTCCTGAAAGGACGAGCAGGAAGAAGACTCATAAAGGTGATAACTGGCCAAAGAAACAAGCTGCAAGAGAAAAGGTCATACCAGGCAAAATAATAACAGAAGAAGTCGATACAGCCAGAATGGAGGATCTGAGTGAAGGAGAATTGCAAAGTTAACGCCGATTGAAAAGAAAAAGAGTCGCAAATAGAAGGTACGCAGGTCCCGAATGGGCATATGCAACAACATCTGAATGGCAACAAGAATTCAACCCATTCTGCAGCGCAGAACACTAAGGACTCACACCATACCCACCCATGTGCAGGTATTATGCTCCCTCCACCTACTCGCCTCAGGGAGCTATCAAGGGGTCATGGCAGCAGCTGGAGGGGTATCACAGAGTACCCTCTCCAGATTTTTCAGTGCATTTATCAACGCCATGCTGAGCAAACTACACCTATACATCATATTCCTCCACACCCCACAGGAAATACAGCAGACAAAAATAGATTTTTACCAGATAGCACAGTTCCCCCACGTCCTAGGTGCCATAGATGGGACACATGTGGCAATCTGTCCACCATCCACCACAGAGTATGTGTACCGCAACCGGAAATACCAACATTCAATGAATACACAGGTGATATGCAATGCCTCCTACATCATTACTGATCTCGTGGCCAGGTACCCAGGGAGCACACATGATTCGTACATATTTCGCCACAGCGGGATTCACACAAGACTGCTAGCTGGGGAGTTTGGTGAAGGATATCTACTAGGTATTGTCCCTCTATACAATGGCGCATTGATGGCATGCTGATATCAGATGGCCCACTTCTTATCATACCTTCTGACCCTTCCAGGAGACAATGCCTACGCAGTGCGCACCTACATGATGATGCCCGACCTCAATCCTGCAACATCTGCTGAACGGAGATACAATGCAGCACACAGGGCAACCCGCAATGTGGTGGAGCGCACATTTGGACTGCTGAAGAGTCGCTTCCGGTGCCTCCACAAAAGTGTAGGGGCACTACAGTACAGTCCAGAGACGACATGTAGAATAGTGGCTACTTGTGCTATCTTGCACAATATAGCTACCACCAGGGGCATACCTGTAGAAATATGTGATACTGAATCTGATGAGGATGATGATCCCATATCACCCCTACATCCAGCAGACAGGACCAGTGCAGCAGAGGGAAGGCAAAGGCGTGCCGACATCACACACAACCATTTCAGACGTGAGTATAAATGACACAAATCCTCTGACAACTGTACCTGTAGTGAAATAAATGTATTACCTTAAGTCAGGTAATGTTCATGTGAGGAATAACAAAATAAGGTTAAGTGATAAACTCGAAACAATGAAGGACCTGAGTAATGCACTATTACTTCCTAGTGAAAACATAAGTCCATTGCCAGCTACAGTAATTTTTTGCGGCCACGCACACCACTCGGGTGCCCAGTTACCTCACTGACACCTCTATTGTCCACCTCACTGGCAGTGCTGTGCCTGGCACTGCGCCGTCTGGTGTCCAATGCTGGTACAGCTACACTGTTGAGGCTGGAACTGTCCTCAGTGTCTCTCAGTGCAAGCTCAGTCGGTGTGGCTGACCTCTGTCCCATTATGTGGGCGATCACACTGGTGATCTGCACCAGTCCGTTCACAACATCCCTGCTGCTGTGTGCTGCCTCCACTTGTGCAGCCACTGCACGACGGGCAATCAGTGCAGTTGCATTTGCCACCCTGTTAGAAGAACGACAGAAGCTGCCAAACATGTTCCTAAATCTGCGCTCCTGTCTGCGCTGGCTCACCCTCTCATGGCGCAGCTCCTGGCAGAGTTCCCAGACAGCACTTGTGAGGTCTCTGGTGTCCTGTGATGCCTGCCCCTGTCCCTCACACAGCTGTTCTATGTTGGCATTGAGGGTTGCTGTTATGTTGGTGCAAATTATTTTCTGATCCCAGGATCCTCTTGTTTTGTAGGCGCTGCTGCTGCATCATAGCAGCTTCCAGCCCTCCAAATAAGGAGGGACCCTCACCTGCCTCATGCTGCTGTGCCCCGGAATTTGTCACCATCCTGCGTGGTCTGCTGAAACCTGACCTCCTGCATCTGGCTGCGCCTGCCTGTTGGTGATGGGGAAATTGGCCCTTCCTGCTGCTTATCTGAGTCTTGGCTGAGCTCTGGCAGTGGCAGTGCCCTGGGCCTGCGTCGGACAGGCGCAATGGTGAGAGACCCACTGGTGTTGAAATCGGAGGCCGGATGGGTGTCAGTCTCGCCTACCCGTGCTGATGCTGCGGCTGCTGGGCCTGGCCCACCTGCAACGACAATATGCAGCATGTCAGTTAAGTTTGTTACATTTACGGTCACACAATGGTAATAAAGGTACAGGTACTTCTCTACACTGTGTCGTGTTCCTCTGGGTGTCACTCTCCTTAAATATATTGTATGTGCTACTTTCAGCTCTGGGTTGTCGACTGCCACTCCCATAGTGCATTGTTGTGCTGCTTCTAAGATGTGGACTGGACTACTTCTCACAATGTTTAACATTACTTGCTAATTCCTAGGGGGCTTTTGTGTATACACATATGGGGTTACAAATCAATATTGCACTTACCTTGGCTGGTACTTGGTGTGCCGGAGGTGTCTATCTCTGTGACCCCTGTCACAGCTTCAGGGAGGAGTGTGGACTCGACTAGGTCTTCTAATGGGGTGGATGGTGCCTCTGTGGGTGGACCGCCTCCTGTTCCCCTGGCCTCCTGATGTCTCCTTGCCCCCCTCTCCTTCGCATGGGACCGCAGGTCATACCACCTCTTCTTAATTTCTTCTACGGAACACTGTGCCACTCCAATTGCGCAGATTTTTGATTGGATATCCGCCCATAGTCTCGTTTTCTCACTCTCAGGCACCTGGAGTGAGCTTTTTCCAAAAAGGCGGTCATGGCTCCTGACCACCTCCTCTGTCAGCACCTCAAGCTCCTGCTCGCTGAATTTTAGCTTGCGCTTTCTTTCTCCCTTCTCCTGTGCTTGGGCTGAGGTGTCCATCCTTGCTCAGGTGTGCTGCCTCCTTCAGATTGCTGCTCTGTGTGGCTGGGCTGCTCTCTCTCAGGATGCTGGTTTGGTTGTGGCACCTGAAACTGCCTGGGATGACTCATTTCCTGCTGGGGATGTCATCAGGCTCCTCCAGGTGTGCTTTCTGGAAACTTCTCGCAATTTGTGATTTTTTACAGAATATGCTTCTAATCCTTCCTTCAACTGCTCTCATTCAGCCTCTCTAGATGCAGGTTTAGGTGAAAATGCAGGAGGTGGAGCTATAAACTGTTGAATTATAAAAGAATTATATCCACAACAAACACAATTTATGGTATGTGTTTCACTGGTAGAATAAACTAGTGGCAATTGTTCAGTTGTAAAATGGTGTTCACATCATCAGTAGATAGGCATTAGCATTTATGATGTGCATAACACCAATGTGATAGTTGTTCAAATGTAAAATGGCCTAGCAGATTATTTAAATTATGCACATTTTGTGCCTTTGCACCTATTGCACCTTTGTACGTTGTGGTAGAGAGCAAGGCTCCCCTTTGCTTATCCCATTTTAACTTTGCTTTTTATTGGAGTCAATTTGTTTTTAACTTTTAAAATGTCATGCATATGAAGAATTGTTACTGATAGTGTGTTTTTTATTACTAATCAATTTCTTTGATCTCCCAACTAAATTTTGTATGACTTTTGGAGGATGTTTTAAAATGTCTTTCATATGTGTTGTACTTTTATGATCTTGGAGATTTAAATTCAGTTATTACACACACACAGAATTAGTGAGTTAACTATTGAGGGTTGAGATTTGATCCAATGGTCTTCTTCACTGTGTAATAATAACAACTTTCTGCTGATACACTGGAATTGGGTACGCACAATCTAGAGATATAGGGACAAACATTCTTCCAAAATGTGTTCTTTATTCATGTATTGATTATCTTCATGATTAAATGTTCCTCCTTATGTTATAGATATGATAATTGATGACAATATAAAAAATAGAACAATGCTGTTGTTATAATTCACAAATGGTTTTACCTATGTGACTTTGAAGAGTGAAGACATTGGAGTTTAAGGGCCAGATGTAGGAAGCCTTTTGCACGTCGCAAACTGCGAAAAACGCAGTTTGCGACATGCACAAGGCCTAATGCGATGCACATCCTCAAATTGCGAGTCGGACCGACTCGCAATTTGAGGATGTGACTCGCAAATAGGAAGGGGTGTTCCCTTCCTATTTGCGACCGCATCGCCATGCTGAGTTGCTTTGTGACCGCGAATGCAAACCAGCTCGCAGTTACCACCCACTTGAAGTGGGTGGTAACGCATTCGCAAACGGGAAGGGGTCCCCATGGGACCCCGTCCCCTTTGTGAATGTCGCTGAAAATATTTTTTCAGAGCAGGCAGTGGTCCAATGGACCACTGCCTACTCTGAAAAAATGAAACCAAATGGTTTCATTAGTTTTTTGAATTGCAACTCGTTTTCCTTTAAGGAAAACGGGCTGCAATTCAAAAATAAAAACTGCTTTATTAAAAAAAGCAGTCACAGACATGGAGGTCTGCTGTCTCCAGCAGGCCACCATCCCTGTGAGTGCAGGGACTCGTTATGGGTTCGCAATTTGCGACCCACCTCATAAATATTCATGAGGTGGGTCTTTGCGACCCCATAGCGAGTCGCAGAAGGTGTCTGAGACACCTTTCTGCATGCACTTTTGCGAATTGCAATTTGCGAGTCGGTATGACTCGCAAATTGCAAGTCGCAAAAATTTTTGTACCTACATCTGGCCCTTAGTTATTTAGTTGCATCTTGTTTGTGTTCACAAGTGAAGGCCCGTACAAGTAATGATGCAGATAGGAAAATAGAAAAACTTAAACAGCAACATGCCATTGATTTTGTCTAGATCATGAAGCATTGATGTCATAGCTAAAGTAATTTGTTTTTACTTATTCTCAGAAAAAATGTTTTTAGTATACAAAACAAATGACAGAGACATGGGGGTCATTCTGACCCCGGCGGTCCTGGGTTGGCGGTAGCACCGCCAACAGGCTGGCGGTGCTCCACCGGGCATTCTGACCGCGGCGGTACAGCCGCGGCCAGAAGCGGAAAGTCGGCGGTGTACCACCGACTTTCCGCTGCCCATGGGAATTCCGACCCCCTCACCGCCATCCTGTTCCTGGCGGTTCCGCCCGCCAGGAACAGGATGGCGGTGAGGGGTGTCGTGGGGCCCCCGTAAGAGGGCCCCACTTTGAATTTCAGTGTCTGCACTGCAGACACTGAAATTCGCGACGGGTGCTACTGCACCCGTCGCACATCCTCCACTCCGCCGGCTCCATTCGGAGCCGGCATCCTCATGGAGGGGTGTTTCCCACTGGGCTGGCGGGCGGCCTTTTGGCGGTCGCCCGCCAGCCCAGTGGGAAACCCAGAATACCCGCGGCGGTCTTTTGACTGCGCAGCGGTATTCTGGCGGTTCCCTCCAGGCGGGCGGCTCCCGCCGCCCGCCGGGGTCAGAATGACCCCCATAGTTTCTTTTCTGTTTTTATCATAACTTAATTATATTTACCTAAGTACATAGGTCTTTCCCAAAATTGAGGAAGGCTTTGGTTGGACGCCAAAATGTGATATTTATTTGCACAAATAAATTGGCATACCAGGGACAGGGTACCATGTGTTTCTTCAGAAAACCTGGATACTTCTTTAAATACAGTGCTACTGCCACAAACCGTCATGTGCCCTGCCGGCCTAGTGAGGGTGGATGTGATCTGGATATTGGTGACTCCTTCTGTGTGATTATATGTATATCTATCTTTATATATATTTATAAAATATGAAATATGTTTTCAGGAACCTATTAAAATACATTTAAGATTATGGCCCTCATTATGACCCTGGCGGACGGCGTTATTTTGGAGAAAGGTACTGCACACAGGCTGGTGGTACCTTTACCTAAAATATGACATTGGCGGTGTGGCTCAAGCCAAACCAACAATGTACCACTCCGTCCACCAGGGTGGTAACAGCCCCCGGGCTGGAGACTTTGGTCTCCAGCCAGGCGGCTGTCACAGTCCTACCCTCTGGATTATGACCCCGCCTACCGCCATGGGTTTAGTGACAATCTTACCGCCACGAAAACCATGGTAGTAGGTACTATCAATGCCAGAGAATTCCTTCCCTCACACTGAGAGTGGCCTCCCCTACCCTCTCCCCTCACCAGAGTTCTCCTCCACCCTCCCCCTCCCTTTCCCAACCTCCCCAACATACACACACCTACATGCTCGGACATACACACTCATACACACATGCACCCAATGCATTCATACTTTCATACACACACACATCAACACACACTGACATACATCCTAGCACACACGCATTCACACAACACAACATACACGCACACTGACACCCATTCATGCACACACGCATTCCACATGCCTCACACCTGCATGCACGCCCACAAAAACAGTTACACACACACCCCCACACACACAACACCCCCACCCACCTCCCCTGTCAGAGCAGCAGCGCCACCTTACTGCCGTCCACCTCCATAACGGTAGCCGGAATTCTGGCAGAATTCCAGCTACGGTCATGATATGGCAGACGGTAGGTTGCCACGGCGACTGTCTTTTGGAGGCCGTCACTGTGGCAGTAGGCGGCATTTACCGCCATTGAAATAATTAGGGCCTATGTAAATTATATGGATAAACAAAAACTAACAGAAAGTTAATATATAAAATCATGCATACACTTATTAAAAACTATCAATTAAATATTGTTTAAAAAAGATTTAACATATTTGCTACCCTAATACCCCAAAATAAATTAATAGAAAAATACACATCATTTGAAACAATAATGACACTATAAAATTAATTTTGTACCAAAAAATATTTGCCATAATATAATTAATCATTATTCAAATTAATAATGTAATTAAATGATAAACACAATCAATTATGTAAATGATCAATTAATAAATAAAAATATATCATCATGTTTTTAAAATTATCTATTAAATAACTACAAAATATATATTTAAGAAATTACTAATGATAAAAGAACTGTAAATAATTTAAAAAATAGTTGAAAAACCTCCCTTCCTAAATGCCTGCAAACCAATAACAACCAAAAGAAAGATGAGATAAAATACAATTAACCTTAAATATATCACTAAAAAAAGCACACAAAAATAAACATGCTTAGCTTTCAAATAATAAATTGGAACACAAAAACTAATAAAACATAACTAAAGTCATTTAACAATTATATTATGCACAACTATAATTAAAGAAAATGAATTAAAAAAGTTAAAACAAGGATATTCTTCCTTTATCTATTCTCTCCCATGACACATTTCAGGTCAAGAGGCTTTTGGCATGATATAATGTGCCTCACATTCTTTAATGGCATTTTGTCTGAATTCTTTTTGCAGTATTTATTTAGTAATATTTCAATACTTTTCCGTTTCCTTTCTGTTAGAAATGGGGTCTCTAGCTGGCAGTGGTTCATACCCTCCCTGTTCAAGTAGGGACCCTCACTCTAGTCAGGGTAAGACAGTCACACTGCTAAGTTAACCAGTGCTCAGTCCCTTAGTAGCATTTCACAAGCAGTCAGACTTATCCCCAAAGTATTTGTTCACTCTCACAAAGTAACACAGTGGAAATACCACAAATGTACTTTCCACCAATTTAGAAAAATAGCCAATATTTATCTAAGTAAAATAAAAGGCGACAGCCTTCAAAAAAACGTCGCTGTGGCAACCAGCTGTCATTTGGATTATGACCACAGCCGGATTTCCTCCAGAAGGATGAGGGAAATCCAGCTGTGGCCATGCTGGCGGATGCCGGCAAGGTGGTGCTGCTACCAGCAGCAGCGCCACAACAGTAGACCGCCGCAGACCGAATCATGACACATGATACATCCTGGCCGTGTTCTGCTGGTGGTTGCTGCTGCTGGCAGCAGCTCCCCATCCCGTCTCCTGCCGGAGGACCCCCTGACAACAGGTAAGTCAGGTGCTCCGACAGGGGAGGGGCTGAGGGGTGTTGTGTGTGTGTGTTGTGGGGTGTGTGAATGTGTGTGTGTGCATGTATGCGGGTGTGTGATGCGTGTTGTTTATGTCTGCATGTCTGGGTGTGTGAGTGTGTGTATGTTGTGTTGTGTAAATGTGTGTGTGCTTGTATGTATGTAAGTGTGTGTGTGGATGTGTGTGTGAATGGATGTAAGCATGCATGGATGAATGTGTGAATGATTGTGTGTATGCGTGTGTTCGTTTGTGAATTAGGTGCGTGTAGGAAGGGGGGTCTAGAGGGGAAAAGGGTGTGGGGGACACCTGAGGAGGAGGAGGGGGCGGGGAAGACCCCTATCAGTGACAGGGAAGGGATTCCCTGTCACTGATAGTGCCTACCGTCATGGTTTTCGTGGTCGCAAGGTTGACACAAAAACCATGGCGGTAGGTGGGGTCATAATCCCGCAGGCGGCCAAGTGCCGGGTGCCGGGCTGGAGACTGAAGTCTCCAGCCCAGCGGTCGTTACCGGCATGGCTGTCAGTGTGGTACATTGGCGGTTTGGATTTAGCCAAACCGACAATGTCTTCATATAGAGAAAAGTACCACCAGCCTGTTGGCAGTACTTTTCTCCATATTAACACCATCCGCCGGGGTCATAATGACCCCCTGAATCTTAGTAAACAGCTTAGAAACACATTATCTCTTACTGGGACTGTCACAGCGTCTTGACGGAGTCATTTCCAACAGTCCATGCGACTCACAAGGGAGTTGCACTGACCCCAGGTACAGTACCTTGCAAAACGTTGAGGAAACAAAGAGCCACACAATTCGAGATGCATTGGTGTTAGATTCTTAGTGATGTAGGTGATGCATAGTCATTGAACCGCACACCTGTTGATGCAAAGCGTTTGTCCTCAGCAGCAGCAGTGATGCATCAGCTTCAAGGGGAGATGTGTCGGTTCTGACTGGCACATCGACTGCAATGCATGGATTGTGCAGTTGCAGCACTGGACTGAATTGGCATCATTTTGCATGGCAATACTTGCAGCAAGGAAAGTCTAGGTGCTGTTGAAGGATAAAGTGAAATCTTTGATGTCCCTGAGACTTCAAAACAGGAGACAAGCCAGCGAGCAGGTAATGCACATTCCTAATTAATTATAGGCAAATGAAATATGCCAATTGTGGATAAGCCAATGTTATCGTGTTCTAATCAGAGAACATATGCATGTTAGCACTGGTAGCAGTGATAAAGTGCCCAGAGCCTTAAAGCCAGCAAGAACGAGGTCAGCAAAACAGGAGTTGATAGACAAAAAACAACAGGGGAGGCCACTGCAAGGATGCCAGGTCCAACAACTGTCAAAATGGTTATTACTGAAACATATGTTCTTAGAATGTTAAGTATTTCTGGACATTATGGCCCTCATTCTGACCCTGGCGGATTGAATCCGCCAGGGCCGAGGGCAGCGAATGCACCGCCAACAGGCTGGCGGTGCATTCATGGGCATTCTGACCGCGGCGGTAACGCCGCGGTCAGAAACGGGAAACCAGCGGTCTCCCGCCGGTTTCCCGCTGCCCATGGGAATCCTCCATGGCGGCGCAGCAAGCTGCGCCGCCATGGGGATTCCGACCCCCTTCCCGCCAGCCTGGTTCTGGCGGTTTACACCGCCAGAACCTGGCTGGCGGGAACGGGTGTCGTGGGGCCCCTGGGGGCCCCTGCAGTGCCCATGCCAATGGCATGGGCACTGCAGGAGCCCCCTAACAGGGCCCCACATTGCTTTTCAGTGTCTGCTTAGCAGACACTGAAAAGCGCAACGGGTGCCACAGCACCCGTCGCACACCTTCCACTCCGCCGGCTCCATTCGGAGCCGGCATCCTCGTGGAAGGCGCTTTCCCGCTGGGCCAGCGGGCGATCTTTTGCAGATCGCCCGCCGGCCCAGTGGGAAAGTTGAAATGCCCCCCGCGGTCTTCTGACCGCGGGGCGGTGTTTGGGCGGTTTCCGCCCGGCGGGCGGCGTCCGCCGCCCGTCCGGGTCGGAATGAGGCCCTATGTGCAGTGCTATAGGATCAGCAATGCACCACTACACTTCCCATCATGCAATTCAAAATACATTTAATCCAAAGAGCAAATCACTAGGCCTGGGCAGAACTCACGGACTTTTGTTCCTCAGAATTCCACTGAGTTAAAAAAAACTCTGCAAGTTTTCATGAACTCCAGGAATGGGTAGAAAACTACCCACCCAGGTCTTGGTGTTTTTTTTTTCAAACCAGTAGTGCATTTCACACTGAAAATCAGTGTGAACAGCATCACACTGTGCGCATGGCTGTGGCCATTTTGTTTTACTTCATTTCTATGCTATTCTGTGCATGGGAGGGGGAATCGGGGGAGTGTTACATTCATCTCTTTTTGCATTGGGGCTTTTTACCTTGGTTGTGGACGTCTCTCCACCAGGAAGTGATGGTCAGTTAGAGCCCTCCTTCCGGCCTTTTAGACTCTGCACTGCACCGGGATTTAGCGGTCTAGTTGACGTCGAGCTCTAGGCCCTGCGCCATAAATGAGCGGCCGCGCTGAAAAGGAGAGCGCGTCACTCAGCTGACTCGCGTAGCATTGGGAGAAGGTCATTTCTAACTTTTTACTCTCAACTTTTTAACTTTTAAAAAATGACTATTCTTTTCTTAAGTTTTATTTGCCAAAATACTTTTATATTAGGAAGGGGGAATCGGGGGAGTGTTACATTCATCTCTTTTTGCATTGGGGCTTTTTACCTTGGTTGTGGACGTCTCTCCGCCAGGAAGTGAGGGTCAGTTAGAGCCCTCCTTCCGGCCTCTGAGACTCTGCACTGCACTGCAACGCGAGTTAGCGGTCTAGTTGACGTCGGGCTCTAGGCCCGGTGCCATAAATGAGCCTAGCAGAGCAGCCACGCAGCGGGCGTGCCTAAGGCAAGCCCGTCTGCGCCCGTCTGCACCCGAACGGGCCCAGGGCCCAGAGATTATGCCCTTTTCCATAAGTGTGCAGTCCCACAGAGAAATAATGATAATATTAAGCTTAATTTTGCTTGTAATTTTAAGGCGTCAAATGATTGTGGGGCTATTTGGACCTGTGAGGCATGCAATTGGTCAGCAAAAGCCCCTCAAACTTTAAAGGAGGTCAGAGCCCAGTACAGGAGGCCTCTGAGGTCTGGGGTGGTAGTACAGGAACAGAAGGCAGTTTATAATCAGCCAATCCGGTACGCTTTGCTAAATGTTCGTTCTCTCCCTAAGCACAAACTTGAAATTAATGAAATGATTGTCATTTGGCAAATTGATTCTTTGTTTATCACAGAAACCTGGGGTAAAACAGAATCTGATCCTGACTTTGTCGCAGCTTCCCCACCAGGGTACACCTATTACAGACTAGATAGACCCCACAATGGGGGGGGGGGCTTTCTATTATCTGCAGGACTACGCTTGTGTGCACTTGGTCTGGCCCCACCGTTGAGACTTGTGAGGCCATGTCCTTCAAGATTTCTCAGAACAGTGGAGTACTGTTGGAAGGCCTCTTGATCTATCGTCCACCTGGCCCTCCCACAAACTTTGTACAATCCTGGGTGAAGCTGATAGAACCAATGGTCCTGTCTCCTAAGGCAATTATAGTGGGTGACTTTAACATCCATTTCGATGAGGTATGCACCCCTGTGGTCCGTGAGTTTTTAGATTTTATGGAGGCCTTGGATTGGACCTTCAGAGTCTCGGCTGCCACCCATTGGGCAGGACATATATTAGATGGGGTCTTTGCCCGAACCTCTCTACGGCTGGCCCTAACCATCACCCAGCTAAGTTGGACGGATCATTATCTGTTAAATTTGAAATCTGACGCATTCCCTTGACCCATATGAGGAGGTGAGCAAAGTTGTTAGGCCATGGAAGCAGATTAAAGTGGAGAAGTTAGTCCCAGCATTAGAAGAGGGCTGGGATAAGGCCAAGAAATTAGCTCTGCCCCTGCATGATAGTTTTCAGCAAGGGGTGGAAACGGCCATGGTTCAATTGGCTCCCCCTAAAATCCGGGGGCCTAGCAGCCGGAAGAAACCAGGTCATCCCTGGTTTACGAATGTGCTTAAATTTCTCCAGAGAAAGTACCAACAACAGGAGCGCCGGTGGAAATTAAATCCAGTCCCAGAGGAAAAAGCGGTATTAAAGTCCACTCTTAAGGTTTACAAAGCATCACAATTTAAGGCCAAATCTAATTTCTACACTGCTAAAGTGAAGGAGGCATTAAATGCCCCTAGGGAACTCTTTAAGATGATAAAGGCATTCTCTACACCTCTTAGGCCTTTTGATTTGGAAAATTCTCAGGAATTTTGCGATAAGGTTGCCATGCATTTTGAGAACAAGATTCTCCAAATACACGCAAATTTTGTTCCTCATGACAACCTTAGAGATCCTCCCTCCACGACATTTAGTGACTCAAATGCTAGTTGCAAAGTATTATCGGACTTTCACTCCCCAACCCACAACAGTATTAGAAAGAGGATCCTTGAAATTAAGTCCAGTTCCCCTCTCAATCCGTGTCCCCCCTCCATTTTTCACCTGGCTCCTGACCTGATGGCTCGGGCGTTAGCTCCCATTTACCAAGAGGTCCTGATGTTTGGGGTGTACCCCTCCTCATGGAAAGAAACCATAGTGGTACCCCTCAAGAAAAAGCAAGATGGTGATAGTCAGGACCTAAGCAATTTACGGGCAATAGCACTTCTTCCATATCTGGCAAAGATTTTAGAGAAAATTTTGAATTTGGAACTGGCCGATTTCTTAGTAGAGGCGGAAGCCCTTGACGTCTCTCAACATGGCTTCAGGAAAGCGCACATCACGGAGACGGCCCTGATCTCATCTTCTGATGCCATCCGGAAATTGGTAGATGAAGGTCAAGGGGTTACTCTAGTACTTCTTGACTTATCGGCGGCATTTGATACTGTCTCCCCTCACCTTTTAATGTCCCACCTTTATCAAGTGAGGATTAGAGAGCGAGCGTTTAAGGTCTTGGAATCCTTCCTTACTAACAGATGGACAACGGTTAGCTGTGGCGATTTTAGATCTACACCTTATTTATTACCTTGCAGGATTCCTCAGGGATCTTCCCTAAGTCCCACTTTGTTCAATGTGTATGTTGCCCCGCTGGCCAGTCTGATTCGATCTTTTTTTTTTATTCCGTTACGCAGATGACTCTCAACCTATCATCCCAATTAAACAGCCTTGGGAGGAGGTTGCGGACCGGTTCAGCAATTGTATACTAGCCGTGAGCAATTGGATGAGTACCAATGCCACCAAAACCAAAATTCTCTGTTTTGGAATAGGAAAGGAGTTATGGAGCTCACGTTGGTGGCCTTCAGAATGTGGCACGCCTATTGTACCCACCACTGTCAGCAGGAATCTGGGCATTCTGTTTGATGATCACCTATCCTTTAAAAAGCAGGTTAACCATACTTTAAAGACTTGCCTCTGGTTCATCAAAATGCTCAGGAAAATATTTCCTTATCTTTCGCAGGAATGGAGATTCTCTGCTACCTTAGCGCTGGTGATGTCAAAGGTAGATTATTGTAATGCCCTATTCCTTAATTCGGATAAGGCGCTGATTAATAAACTACAATTGGTCCAGAATGCTGCCGCCAGAGCGGTTCTTAATCTCCTACGGCGGATATCAGTTAGAGAGAGCCTCAAACAATTACATTGGCTGCCGGTGGCTCAGCGTATCAGTTTCAAATCGCTTTGTCTAACATATAAGGCAGCTTATGGGATCGGTCCATGATATCTCACCACCAGGCTCTGCTGGCATGTGCCTAAGAGAAACCTGAGGTCTTCTAAAGCTTATCGGATTCAGGTTCCCCATACTTATAAAGCCTAATGGGGTGATAAAGCCTTCACTGTTGCTGCTGCCAAAAGTTGGAACTTGCTTCCCCTGAATATTAGGCAGGAACCCTGCTACCTGAAATTCAGGAAATTGGTTAAAACATGGCTTTTCCCCCGATAACATCTTTTTTTGGAACCTCCTGTAGCCCGTCCTGTTCTTTTAAATAATCTTCTGCTCTCTCTCTTATCATTATTCGATTTCTGTCTGGTGTCTTTGTATTATTGCATTCTCCCTCTGCTCTCTTTTTACTTCTTTAGCGCTTCGATGCTCTCTCTGAGTAGGAATGCGCTTTATAAATACAACATGCATGCATGCATGGTCCTGAGCCTATTTTTGATTTTTTTTAATCTGAGAAAATCCTACCCCCATGCCACTCATTCAATCCTCATTCACCTATCTTTTAGCAGTGTATATCTGTGTATTATACGTTTTTGTCTATTTTTTTAACTTTTTGTGACTTTTTGTCCATTTGTGTTTCCCTTTCCTTGTGTTCTACTTCCATCAGTTCTTCCTTTCTGCTTTGTGTGGTCCTACTTCTTTTTTTTCACCTGGTCCCATGGCAGAACAAGCAACAAGCAGTAGCACTAGTGCCACCAGTTGCACACCCCATGGGTGCTAGTGCCACTCAGGGGTGTAGCCATACTCCATTTTTACTGAGGAAGAGGTTGCCACACTGGCTTTTTGGGCCCAGCTCCACCTCACCTCCATGCTGGGAGCAGGGGGCAGAACTGAAAGAGAGTGCACCCTGCAAGAGTATTGGCTGCTGTGGGGGACAATACATCCATACGTACACCACAGCACAGAGGTGCAGCGTACCACACAACAGTTGACACACTCCTGGGAGGACATAATCAATAGGAAACAGGACCTACTTGACCTGCTGGGTTGCAGGGCTCGGTGAGTAACTAATGACTGTTTTTTTCTTTTCTAAAAATGCTACTTTTTTTCAAATAGCATGCTTCTCACACTCATATGTAAGCTAAATTTATGTTATCAATAATATCTGATCCAGCTTGAGCTAGCCAGGTGATCAGCAGTACCTAGTCAGCACTCGCTTGGGCTGATTATTCAAGAAGTGATGCAGACTTCTTTGTCCTGTCACTAAGATAGCAGTATATCAGGGAGTTATTGTTTTTTGTGATTTTCTTTATGTAGCTCATACAGTCCCGGTCTCCCAGTGATGTATAGTATGCACTGAAAGGGGAGACTGAGTTGACCCATCAAAATGGGTAGAGAAGCAAAGTTGATTTGTTGCAGTGCACTAGAAGTACAAAATATACTCTCTGTTTAAGAAATTAGGACTAGGGCATAGGTTTAGGAGATTAGGTCTAGGGTAAAGGGCTATCTGATTTAGAAAAGTACAACCCTGCTGTGTCTACCTTTTCAAATATTTTTTTAGAGATAAACTGCACCACTAATCTTTTTATTCATCATTATTATTTCTTACATCAGCGCCCAAGGACAAGACGGCATCATCAGAGCAGGGCAAAGGAGCTGACACCTCCAGGGCCGCAGTGAGTGGAACCACCACCACCAATGCCATGGCTGCTGCAAATTGTTCTGCTGTCTCCAGTAAGTCCTGTAATTATTATTTCCCTTACGTTTACCTCTCCCCACTAGCAAAAATGTTTTTCCTTATGTATTTGTTTAGGCTTTGGTAGAGCCTGGAAAGTTTCACTCCACAGAGTTCTGCAGAGTTGTTGGAAAACACTGCCAAATTCCATAAAATTGAGCATGTGGGCAGGGTAGGATAGATAAAGTTGGGTCAGGAATCATTTCTATCCTTCATGCCCCTTTTGGTGCACTAACACCTGCAAGCACAAAAGGCATACCACAGGGCGAGAGGGGCTGCACGCTCGTGCCGCCAGTGCACACAGAGTGACTCTCGGAGGTAGATCAGGCTACAAAATTTGTTCTGGGCAAAGACCAATAAAAAAAAAAAAACCTGCCTCGAAAGGGAGTCTACTCACCAACATTGATTCAGTGTCATTAGAGTCTTCCGGTTTGCTCAAGCTTGGCAATAGACTCACTGCGTGATGAATAAAGGCTGTCTGTGCCTGGTGCTGGACTGAAGCTCCGCACTGATGATGATTGTTGCAATGCCACTCGTGATATGCAATAGTCACATACCTATCAGGATGCCTTCTCTGCATGGAGGGTGTTTTCTTTTTCTGTTACCAATCTTGGACCACGATGCATTCTCTGAGGCCTACCAGCCAAGGAACATCTGACGAGTGCCCCATGACCAGTCTCACCACTCTAAAATGTTTCCTCATACCTGATTGGGTGATCAAAATGTCCACATTCACTTTCAAAGGCAAACAATTTTCCCTCTACAGCTTGCTTCTTTATTGCTCTGTTAGCCTTTCTTGGGAGGAGAACCGAAAGTCACAGCAGGTTACAATAAAACAGCCCCTCTGACTTTGTTACTTTAGGGACTCTTGTGTTTCAGACTGCAGTGTCACAAAGAAGTTGTGCAGCACTGGCTGTACTGCACCATATGTGAGATCTCTCAACTGCAGTTGTCCCATTCCAGTGTCCATTAAAGGGGGTGTCTAGGGTGCACAGAACTTTGAAGCATGCTGTTTAACTTCCACAGATTGCATACATTAGGACACTTCATGCATGTTGTTTTGTGCTTGTGTATGCACCTGAGAGTAGAAGGTATGACTGTCTTTGTATGCACTCTTACATGATGTAGTTGTAGATTCCTCGAAAGGCAGAACACTCAGGGACAACGCTTAAAAACGAATATGCATCTGGTGATATTTCCTTTAGTCCTAGTTGAGAGACTGAGGAGCAAAAATAATGCATTGAGTTTTATGTATGTTTTATTGCACTCACAAGCATTTGTGTGTGGTACTCATCAATGTGTTTGTGCTTTTTTAGGTATTGCCACATGTCTCAGAATCCTGCTCCCTTCATATCATTAATACCTCTTACAGAGCACTTGTAGTGATTCCAACTTTGTTCTTTGCTTTCTATTTTCAAAGTGCCCTACAGAAACAATTGACACATCCTGCCTTTAAAAGGCCTTACTGGAGGATCACATTTAAAGTTGTGGTTTACATCTGAAGATTTAGCTTAATTGTCATGATAGTGCTTTCTTCCAGGTATTACATCATCTATGCACTGGCTTCACCATGGCTACAGATTACTTACTGGCTAGAAAACAGCCTTCTCTCTTTTATTCTTTGCTAAGTTCTGTCCCAGCCTACCAAAATATTGAAAAATCCATTCTTGGCATATGTCACTTTTTTTCTGGCAAATGGAATATTCCCTGATGGATTTACACCTGTTAATATTTGTCCCCTTACTTCATTCACCAACTGCAGTGTCTGACTAAGCAAAAGCTTGGCACATGATGATAAGTGACACCCTGCTATTTTATAGCACATTCTCTACCTAGCTTAATCCCTCTAACTTTATCTTGCAATAGAGTAAATTTCCTTACTGCCAAGAGAAGTTATTTGTTGAAAATAATGTGTGATGAAGGATGAGGTCAAAGAGTAAAATTGGAGTAAATGCCTGATTTTGAGTTTGGTGGATGGGATACTCTGTGACAAACTTGTCAAATAAAATATATATCCCGTCCCCTTCCCTGTACTGCAGTGCATCATTTTTTTCACTGCCTACTTAAGGAAGACGGGGTATCCGTGTTATATGTAACTTATGTGATATAGTATAATTCATCTGCCTCTTTTATGTCACAGTAGAGTTGAAAGGCAGTCAGAGAAGAGAAGGGCCATTGGAATTCAAGTAAGGTAATAAATTGTCCATTACAGCTGCCACAAACAAAATGCTGCAGACTGCAGACAGTAGCAAACCCAATTCTAGCATGCCTCCATTAATGTAGCACAACAAGAATACTATTAATTGTGCTGCATACATGCTCTACTCATTAATAAGAGGTATTTTTTATTTAAACAATTCTCTGATTAGTTCTTATTAACTGTGAAATCCTTTAAATGAAAAAAAAAACACTTTTATTCTGGTGGTACTCTGGCTTAGCAGCCAGTGCTTTCTGTGATTCATGTGGGGGGAAACTTGGCCCTGTGACTAATCACATCAGAAATTCCAAAGGCCTTAGGACAGTAACAATGTTCTGCTACTGTGCCACTATGTAAGCTAGTGTTTAAAATGAGCAGTATTTACAATGTATGTTTTTTTTCATTATTTTCTATCTTGTTATAGCTACTGCTGATCAACCATCACAGCCGAAGATAGCTACCTTGATGTGGAACACTGGACTGGACTCCTCAATCAATCATTCAATCAGTATTTGTAGAGCGCGGCTACTCACCTGTGAGGGTCTCGAGGTGCTGTGGGGAAGAAGGGCCTCATCCGAAGAGCCACGTCTTGAGGTTCATCCTGAAGATGGTGTGCAACAGGCTTTGTCTCGAGGTGTAGGGGGAGGTTGGTCCAGCTCTTTACTGCAGTGTAGGTGAAGAATTGTCCTCCAGCGGTGGTATTCCCGATGCGAGGGACTGTGGCCAGGGCCATCTGGGCAGAGCAGAGGGATCTAGTGGTGGTGTGGAAGGAGACGTGGTGGTTCAGGTAGGCTGGTCCTGCATTGTGTATGTCCTTGTATGTGTGGGTGAGAAGCTTGAAGATGATTTGCTTCTCAATCGGTAGCCAGTGGAGGGTCCTCAGGTGTTGGGAGATGTGTTCTCAGCAAGGGAGGTCCAGAATGAGCCTGGTGGAGGCAATCTGGATGAGTTGTAGTTTTTTGATGTTCTTGGTTGAGGTGCCAGCATAGAGGGTGTTGCTGTAGTCAAGCTTGCTAGTGACTAAGGCGTGAGTGACTGTCCTGCAACAATCTGCTGGGATCCATCTGAAGATCTTCCGAAATTTGCGGGGAGTGTGTCAGCAGGAGGAGGCAACCGAGTTTACCTGGCGGGTCATGTATTGGGAGGAGTCAAGGATGATTCCCAAGTCACCGGCCGGCTCTGTTAGTGGGGGGGCACTGAGGGATGTGGGCCACTAGGAGTCATCCCAAGCTGAGGTGGCATTTCCGAAGATAAAGAGCTCAGTTTTGTCAGTGATGAGCTTGAGGCAACTTTCTCTTATCCAGGTGGCTGCGGCTTCCATTCCTGAGTGGAAGTTCCTTTTGGTTCTGGGTCTTCGCTGAGGGAAAGGATGAGTTGAGTGTCATCGGCATTTGACACAATGTTCATACTGTGACTTCTGTTGATTGCAGCGAGAGGCGCCAAGTATACATTGAACAGTGTAGGACTCAGTGAGGAATATTGAGGGACTCCGCAGTTGACTCCTGTGAATCTGGAAGTGTAGGGTGGGAGTCTGACCCTCTGTGTCTTCCTGAAGAGGAAGGAGTGGATCCATTCCAGGGCTCTTCTGCGGATTCCTATGTCATGGAGTCTGGAGCGCAGAGTGCTGTGGGAGACCGTGTCAAATGCTGCTGAGAGGTCGAGGAGTATGAGTTCTGTGGTGTGGCTGTGTCTCGGAGTAATTTGATGTCATCGGTGGCTGCCAGGAGGGCTGTCTCCATGCTGTGGTTGCTGCAGAAGCCAAACTGGGAGCTGTCCAGGGAGTTCTTGGCCTCCATGAAATTCCATAGTTGTGAGTTGATTGCTTTCTCAGGTATTTTGGCGGGCTAGGGTAGCAGCGAGATGGACTGGACATTTTTTTGTTCTGATGTGTTGGCCAAAGGTTTCTTTAGGAAAGGGCATATTTTGGTGTGTTTCCAGTCCTCAGGGAAAGTGCCTGTGTTGATGGAGCAGTTGTTTGTCTTTTGGAGCTTGGGGCAATGGATGCACTGCCTCTAATGTATATGAGTACGGGCAGGGGTCCAAGGAGGCTCCGGAGTGGGTGCTGTTCATGATGTTCACTTCTTCTTGGGTGCCTGGCTGAATCGGTCCGGTAAAGTAAGCAGGAGTATCACAGATCATTCACCTTTCATGCAGGAGAAGAGGAGGACACTGGATTGTAAAACAATAGCCTAATTGTAGAGTCAAGGAGAAGGACAGAAGAGGTACGCTTCATGAGGAGTGGAACAAGAGGCAAAGCGAGAGCTTAGGTTAGGTTGCGCATTCATTCATGATGACTCTGGTGTGAATAACTGACAAGTGAGAACAATTTTACAACCAGTCCCAGACAAGGAGCTGCATGTACCTGGCTGATCAATCTCACAACTGTCATAAAATTTTGCCAAATGCATCAATCATGTGCTGATGTGACATCATGTCTATCTCCAATTACAGACCCTAACCACAACAAAGTAATAGAGGAGTCTGACATTTGAGCCAGTATACTACTCCCAAACCAACACACCTCTCTCCAATCCACAGGGCTGAGTAGGCTTCTTAGAGTCAGCATCATGTTGGTTTCCCTTTGAAGTAGATAACTTCCTTCATCTGGTTCTTGAGGTAGTCCTGCCTTGAGTCCTGAATCCGAGTAACTAATCAGTCAGGCTCCCAACCCAAAATAGATGGAGAAAGATAGATCTGTAGTGCACTGTAGATGAGCAAAAAGAGAAAAAGAAAATTTAGCATTTTTGTCAACATCAGGACAGTGCGTGCTCTACGGGTGACAAAAATGCAAAAGCCCAGCCTTTATGCAAGGACATAATTCATGCATTGTATTTATATGCAGTATGTTAACTTTTTGCATTGCAGACTTTAACCTTGAAAAACACTATTAATGATGTTTGCAATAACTGTTCATTTGCAATGTACTGCTGCAGGCTTACTGAGTGTCTTAGGGTGTGGTCCCTTTCTAGGACCTTCTAGAAGCTTTCCCTGCAGCATGATTGGGTGTGGTTTGTGGGCTGGGCTAGACTCTAAATGAGGGAGCCAGCCCAGCTCCATGTGCTCACTGTTCAGAGGTCCCGGTGCAGAGCAGCAGCAACTTTCTGAGCTCCTGTTCCGGAGGCCTACCTTGATGTTCCAGGCCTGCCCCACATTATATTGGTGATCCTTGAGCAGGGTGGTAAGGCAGATGATGGGCTGGGACCCCGACCCCGTTCTCAGAGATTCTTGAGTTTTGGGCATACTCGTGGAACTTTCAGAGTACGCGATTCATTTCCCGCATGTAAACCTTGATGTTTAGATCGGCAAAGGCTTGCGCGATCATTTAATAGCATTTGCATATTCTTGTTGAAATCGGGAGTGGGCGCGAATCATTTCCCTCATGTAAACCTTGATGTTCAGATCGGCAAAGGCTTGCACGATCATTTCATGGCATTTGCATATTCTTGTTGGAATCGGCAGTGTGCGTGATTCATTTCCCGCATGTAAACCTTGATGTTCAGATCAGCAACGGCTGGCACGATCATTTCATGGCATTTGCATATTCTTGTTGGAATCGGCAGTGTGCGCGATTCATTTCCCGCATGTAAATCTTGATGTTCAGATCGTCAAAGGCTTGCGCGATCATTTCATGGCATTTGCATATTCTTGTTGGAATCGGCAGTGTGCGCGATTCATTTCCCGCATGTAAACCTTGGTGTTCAGATCGGCAAAACCGTGCGCAATCATTTCTTGGCATTTGCATATCCTTGTTAGAATTCACAGTGTGTGCGTTTCATTTCCAACAAGTAAAACTTGATGTTCAGATCGGCAACAGTGTGTACGATCATTTCATGGCAATTAAAACTTTGATATGTAGTGTTTGTTGAAGTGCACACATTTATCCTGGGCTTCTGGATTTTCTGCATAGATGCTAAACTTAAAATGTGACATTGAAGTTCCTAGTACAATTCATATTGTTTTCCTGGGAATATTTCAGATTGCCTTAGTCCTCATGTCTGAAATGCAGTGTTTGTTCTGAAACATTATTCTAGAAGGTTCTTGTATTCCTAGACAGTATGTGACATTTCATGAAAAGCCCATAAGGAACATTGTATTAACCATTCTTTATTTTTTTCCAGGTACCCAGAGTTCTTGAGGTCTAGTGATAGTAATTTCTTAGGTTATCCTTGATTACAGTATGAGAACGCTTAGAACCATAGTCAAGTGAAAGTAACTGTGATTATATCTTGATATTGTGTTTTTTAACCTTTTGCTTCCTTCAGGTCTCCTTCCCAGCTGTTCCCTACCTAATCCCCTTTTCCCCCACTTGGACTCTCTCAGGCTCTGTGATATTTCTATCAGATTTTTGGAGCTGTCTGGTTGTGAACATGTTGGGAATGTGCACAGGCCCAAGGATCTGGTCTCCCTGACAGAATAGTGAGCCCACAAATTTATTATCCTCCTTGTTTTCGTGTGTTCTCAACATGGCCACACTGGACTAGCTAGTCAAGGTTATCGTGCAGCTCCAAGCAGAGGTAGTGTCATCAAAGGATATAGCAGCCAGCTTAGCTGAGAGAGTGAGTCAGTTGCAGGAAAGGGTAGAAAAGAAAGAACAAAGTCCTTTGGGTGTGTCTTGGCCTGGTCCTCCTTCTCAAGCTTCTGGAGGTAATCCTCCTACGAACATTTCCCTCAACGTTCCCTCAGCTATTCCCCTAGCTCCTCCAGAAAGTTTTTCAGGCGATCCCCTGAAAGCGAAATCTTTCCTGGTTCAAGTGGAATTACATTTTACCTGCCGACCAAACACTTTCCCTGATGCCCAATCCAGAGTGGCTTTCTTGTTATCTTACCTGACTGGAGATGCAGCCACCTGGGCAATCCCTCTTGTGCCTAAAGACAGTCCCCTGCTTTACAATTGGAGACATTTTGTTCGTGAGTTTGGACGAGTGTTTGATCGAAGAACAGTGACATTGTCGGCAGATCGTGAACTATTATACTTGCGACAAGGCAACCAAGATCTAGGTTCTTACTTAGCAAATTTTAATCAGCTGGTAGCCGAGACATCCTGGCCAGAAGAAAAGCAAGCGGCCTTGTTCTGCAAAGGACTCAAAGACGAGTTCAAGGACATTCTTGCCCAGATAGACCCGCAGCCTACAGATTGTCGAGATCTAATAAACCTTGTTTTGAGGCTGGATCATCTTCTAGCAGAACGAAGGGGAACACGCAAAAAGACTGAGAAATATTCGTGGCGTGTTCACGATCATAGAGAATCAAGAACCCAGAAAGAGAGAACTCCGGAACCTATGAAAATTGGAACTCTAAGGAGACCTTTGACCAAAGATGAAAAGGACCTACATAGAAAGAATGGACAATGTCTTTATTGCAGACGCAAGGGTCATTTCGCCAAAGATTGTCCAATCAAACCAAAGAGCAAACGAGGTCCTTTCCAGAAACTTGCAGGTCATTACAAGTCGAGCCGGAAAACTACATCACCTAAGATGTAAAGAAGGGTTGCTCTTGGCTGTCACCGTGGACCCTTCACAGTCTAGACATCTCAAGCTAGGCATAAACGTTCAAGTAAAGAAAAATAACTATTTCAAGAAGGCCCTCGTCGATTCTGGGGCTATTGGGAACTTTGTTGATGCCCAATTGGTTCGCGCATGGGGGATCCCATGCACCAAGAAGAAGACTCTAGAGGTAATACAAGCTGTAGATAGAAAACTCTTGGCTGGAGGCCCAGTAATTCTTCAGACTGTCCCCTTGTCGGTGATCTGTGATGGGGGAAATCAAAGAACCAAACATGAAGAGAAGCTCATCTTTGACGTGATCCATGCTCCTCAGTATGGAATTATCCTTGGCTTACCATGGTTAACTCATTACAATCCTGAGATTAACTGGGTAGAACGAAAAGTCGTGTTCTCTTCTGCCCTATGTAATAAGAAATGTTTCCAGACGTCTTAAGTCACCAAAATTGCAACTCTCACATAGCCACTGCAGAAGAGAAAGAAATAAAGTTGCCCAGGCAGTATTCGTCCTATGAAGATGTATTAGATGGAAAATAAACAGAAACCTTGCCTCCTCATAGACCTTATGACTGCCAAATTGATCTAACTCCAGGTGCGATACTCCCTAGCTGTCAAGTGTACACCTTATCAGAACATGAAAATCAACACTTACGAAAGTACCTAGATCAATTCTTAGAGAATGGCTTTATCCTCCCTTCCAAGTCTCCTGCAGCTTCTCCTTTGTTTTTTGTCCCTAGGGCTAATGGGGACCTTCGAACCTGTATTGACTATAAGGGTTTGAACAAGGTCACAATCAAGAACAAATACCCCTTGCCTCTGATTCCTGTCTTGTTGGATCAAGTGAAAAAAGCACATATTTACACTAAGTTCGATCTACGAGGTGCTTACCATTTAGTCAGAATGAGAGAAGGCGATGAATGGAAAACTGTGTTCAAGACAAGATTATGGGGGTCATTACGACCCTGGCGGTCGGTGGTAAAGCGGCGGTAAGACCGCAAACAGGCCAGTGGAAAAAAAATAATTAATTATGACCGCAGCGGTTACCGCCACGGTCATCCGCCACTCCACCATTCCGACCGCCATGGCGGTGAAGACCGCTGGGCTAGAGATTGCGGTCTTAGACCGCCGACGGTATCAGGACCCTGCATACCGCCATGGATCTCGGGTGGTCGGGAACCGCCATGAGATCCATGGCGGTAGGCACTATCAGTGCGAGGGAATTCTTTCCCTGGCACTGATAGGGGTCTCCCCCACCCCCCGCTGCCCCCCACGAATCCTCCCCCACCCACCCACCCCCCTGCCACCTCCCCAAAGGTGGCACAACCCCCCTCCCCACCCGACCGCGAACATGCACATATACACACCCCTACACGCACACACCCCCAACATGCACATATACACACCCCTACATGCACACATACACCCTGACAACACATACCCGCACACATACAAACAGACATGCACAACGTCCAACCCGCACACATTTCCAATGCACACAACACCCCCCGCACGCATACACTCACTCACTCACCCACTCTACACTCTCACACGCACACCCCCATGCACGCACACAACACACAATACCCCCCACCCCCTTCCCTAACGGACGATCAACTTACCTTGTCTGTTGATCCTCCAGGAGGGGATGGGATCTATGGGGGCAGCTCCGCCACCAGCAGACCGTCACCAGAACACCGTCACACCGAATCATGGGACGTGATTCTGTGGGCGGTGTTCTGTTGACGTCGCGGTGGAGGTTGAGCAACCTCCACTTTACTTTCCCATCATCCGCCAGTGTGGCTGCTGGTGGCTTTCCGTACAAAAAAGGACGGCGGACTGCCAGCGGTCATAATATGCGGCACGGAAGACCGCCACCACTGACGGTCTTCAGCACGGCGGTACCTCGGCGGTCTTGCGAAAAGACCGCTGAGGTCGTAATGACCCCCATGGTCTCTTTGAATACACCGTCATACCCTTTGGACTGTGCAATGCTCCAGCAGCATTTCAATTTTTCCTGAATGACGTCCTTAGAGAGTATCTCAATATATTTGCAATAGTCTATACCGATGATATTTTGATCTACTCTGACAATGAAAAGGAACATGTACAACATGTCAAGATGATTCTCACAGCTCTTGAAAAGCATCATTTATATTGCAAACCAACCAAGTGTGAGTTTCATGTTACCACAGTTGAGTTTTTAGGGGTTATCCTTACCTCTCAAGGTATGGTCATAGCAGAAAAGAAAGTACAAGCTGTATCAGATTGGCCCACTCCAAAGACTGTTCGACATGTACAGTGCTTCCTGGGTCTTGCAAACATTTATCGCAGTTGTATAAACCATTTCTCGCAAACAGTGGTGCCAATCACCAGGTTATTGAGAAAGAAAGAAAAATGTGTATGGTCTCCAGAAGCTGACTGAGCCTTTTTTAACTTTGAAAGAAGCCTTTTCCACTGCCCTAGTCTTGATTCACCCTGATGTGGATCGTCCATTCATAGTTGAAGCAGATGCCTCAGATGAGGCAATTGGTGCAGTCTTGTCGCAACGAAGTAAAGACACTGGCCAACTTCATCCTGTAGCTTACATGTCTCGAAAGCTGAACGAAGCTGAACTGAACTATGTCATTGCTGAAAAAGAGCTTCTGGCGATCTGTGATGCCTTTAAAGAGTGGAGACATCATCTGTTGGGTGGCAAGTACACTATCACAGTATATACTGATCATCGCAAACTCCAGTTTATGAGTTTAGGTAGACTTTTGACTCCTCTGCAATTACGCTGGATGCTGTTTTTTGCCGAGTTCGATTTTGTGGTAACCTTTCGTCCAGGTAAAGATAATCGCAAAGCAGACGCCTTGTCCCGCCAAGAGTCTACCACGCTGCCTACAATCCATCCTTCCACAGCTATCATTGCTCCAGACAAAGTCCTCTGCATCAAAAAAAACGAAGACTTCTTTGAAGACATCCATAATTCCTTCACCATTGAGAAATGGCAGGCATGGGCTCAAGCAGATCCCAAAAGATCAATCAAGCAAGGACTATCTTTTCATGACACTCGTTTGTTCGTGCCCACTACCATGCTTCGCAAGTTAGCATTTAATTGGTTGCATGTTATACCTACGGCAGGTCACCCAGGCATTCCTAAAACTCTTGAATTAATCAAATGCTACTTTTGGTGGCCTACTCTGACAAAAGACTTCAAAACAATGGTCATTAACTGCGAAGTCTGTGCTCGCATCAAGACAAGTCATTCAAAACTGAAGGTTTGTTGCATCCGCTCCCAACTCCACGTCGACCTTGGGAACACATCTCTTTAGACTTAATTACAGGACTACCAGTGGTTCAACAGCAATCAGTAATCCTTGTGGTGGTAGATAGTCTCACAAAATATGGACATTTCATTGCCTGTAAGAAATTGCCCACCTCCAGTGAACTGGCAACCATCCTACTGAATAGCGTGGTCCGTTATCACGGGCTGCCGAAAATTATTCTCTCCGATCGAGGATCGCAATTTGCCTCCAACTTCTGGAAAACGTGGTGCAAAACGCTCCAAGTTACATCCACACTATCTACTAGCCATCAACCTCAAACAGATGGCCAAACTGAGAGACTGAATCAGACATTGAAACAATACCTGTGTGCTTACGCTGAGAAAGCACTTCATTCCTGGACATCAATTCTCTGGTTAGCTGAACTAGCCTACAATAACTCGTTTCACACCTCCACTGGTGTCACACCCTTTTTTGGCTTGTTTGGCTATCACCCTGACACCTTGCCCATCACGATTGCTTAAGAACGTTCTCTTACGCCAGCTGTGTCGGAAACAATTCAACACCTCCACCAAACCCAGAAACTGATTCAACAGCATTTAGAAAAAGCTAAACAAAAATACAAAAAGCACTACGACAAGAAACATTGTGAAGGACCTCAGTATCAACCATGTGATAAAGTGTGGCTTTCTACAAGACATATAGGCCCTCATTATGACCGCCCGCCAAGATCTGACCGCCGGGCGGCTGCCAATGCAGCCCCACTCCCGCCGCAGTCATTTTGAGATCCCCGCTGGGCCGGCGGGCAGAAACCTGGTTTCCACCCGCCGGCCCAGCGGGGATCTCGGCCGCAACACAGGAGCCGGCTCTAAATGGAGCTGGCGGTGTTGCGGCCCGCGCGACGGGTGCAGTTGCACCCGTCGCGCTTTTCATTGTCTGCATTGTAGAGAGTGAAAAGCTGCATGGGGCACTGTCAGGGGGCCCCTGCACTTCCCATGCCAGCGGCATGGGCAGTGCAGGGGCCTCCAGGGGCTCCGCGACTCCCCGTACTGCCAGCCTTTTCCTGCCGGTTCAAACGGCCGGGAAAAGGCTGGCGGTCGGGGACTCGTAATCCCCTTGGCAGCGCTGCAAGCAGGGCTGCCCAGGCAGATAATCACCGCCAGGGCAAATGTGGCGGGAAACCGCCGCCCCTGGCGGTGTGACCGCGCCGCTTCTGCCGCAGTCAAAATACACAAGATTGCACTGTCAGCCTGTTGGCGGTGCAATCGCCAAAACAGCCCTGGCGGTCTTTGACCGCCAGGGTTGTGATGACCCCCATAGACTTCAAGAAAAAGCACATGTTTAATCCCAAATTCATAGGTCCTTACACTGTCCTCCAGCAAATTAATCCAGTGACCTATAAACTGCAGTTGCCCCGGTCACTGCGTATTCATCCGGTGTTCCATACTTCCCTCCTGAAGAAAGCAGTTCAGAAGATATGCTCCCAACCAGCTCCAGTTCTAGTACAGGGGGAAGTGGAATACGAAGTCAAACAGGTGTTGGATTCCAAAACTTAGAGGTCGTAACCTGTGGTATCTGATCTCTTGGAAAGGTTACGGTCCTGAAAGTAACTCAAAGTTTTCCGCATCTGACGTTCATGCTCCATGACTAGTGAGACGTTTTCATCATCTTAACCCAGGCAAACCAGGCCCTAGAGCGAGTCTGGGAGAGGGGAGTACTGTCAACATCAGGACAGTGTGCGCTCTATGGGCAACAAAAATGCAAAAAACCCAGTCTTTTTGCAAGGACATAATTCATGCATTGTATTTATATGCAGTATGTTAACCTTTTGCATTGCAGACTTTAACCTTGAAAAACACTTGGGGGGTCATTACAACCCTGGCGGACGGTGTTAAAGCGGCGGTAAGACCGCCAACAGGCTGGCGGTAAAAAAATGGGAATTATGACCGTGGCGGACACCGCCAACAAAGACAGCCAATTTAACACTCCGACCGCCACGGCGGTACAGACAAACAGCGCGGCGGTCACCGCCAACAGACAGGCGGGAGACAAAGTACCGGCCACAGTATCACAACCTACCAATCCGCAACCTTTTCCGGGGCGGATTCACCACGGATAAAAACATGGCGGAAACAGGAATTTCAAAGGGAAAACGCTCACCTCTACACACTCCATGAGGAACAACGACACCATGGAGCCGGAACTCCATATGCTTCCTGCACTAGTCTTCCTGCTCCTATACGACGATCATCAAAGCCGGCGGCGAAGCCAACGGTGAGTACTGCACCTACGACATAGGGGAGGGGGAGGCAAAAGACAGGGACACACACACGCAACACCCCCACCCCACCCGACCCTCACCCACTACAACACACACACCAATGCATATCCAAACATTACAGTAACAAACCGCAACCCCCCCGGAAGAATGCAAAGACAAAAGGAAATGAGTGGAACCATTGTAATATATCAAAATACAGTAAGCAAATATCTACATATTTATATATATATACACATTAAACAAAATATACACCATGATTAGTAGTGCAGGTAATGCACCATTCATTGTCCGTGGACCACTGGGCCCAAAATGCATGGGCAAGGCCCACACTAGATACCTGATCAAAACGGAGAGAACACTACTGGGGCATCAGATAGAAATGCAACAGGCACCTTAAGGGGAAGGGAAGGGGGGGGCACCTCAGCCGGATGAGTGCACGACGCCAGATCCACGAGGGGGCTCAATGCCCATTGATGTATCCTGGGGAGTGCAAAGCCACAGTCTCTCAAGTCTCTACAGTGGGTGGTTTGCCCACTGTACCATCCTGGGGAGTGCAAAGCCACAGTCTCTCAAGTCTCTACAGTGGGTGGGTTGCCCACTGTACCATCCTGGGGAGTGCAACGCCACAGGCTCTCAAGTCTCCACAGTGGGTGGGTTGCCCACTGTACCATCCTGGGGAGTGCAAAGCCACAGGCTCTCAAGTCTCCACAGTGGGTGGGTTGCCCACTGTACCATCCTGGGGAGTGCAAAGCCACAGGCTCTCAAGTCTCCACAGTGGGTGGGTTGCCCACTGTACCATCCTGGGGAGTGCAAAGCCACAGGCTCTCAAGTCTCCACAGTGGGTGGGTTGCCCACTGTACCATCCTGGGGAGTGCAAAGCCACAGTCTCTTAAGTCTCTAGTGGGTGGTTTGCCCACTGTACCATCCTGGGGAGTGCAAAGCCACAGTCTCTCAAGTGGATAACAGTCTCCACAGGTTCTGGAGGGGGACTGGTGCCCAGAGTGCTTCATCCTGTCAAGGACAGAGGTAGTGGATGCATGTCTCCACTGGTTCTGGAGGGGAACTGGTGCCCAGAGTGCTTCATCCTGTGAAGGACAGAGGTAGTGGATGCATGTCTCCACTGGTTCTGGAGGGGGACTGGTGCCAAGAGTGCATCACTCACCCCGTGACAGTCCCAGTTGCGTCACTGCCCCTGCCGCCCATGGGCTAGCGGGTCTTGAGTTGGCGGTCTTTGCCCTGTTCAGCGGAGCCTGCCTTGGCGGTCTTTGCCTTGTTCAGCGGTGCTTGAGTTTGCAGTTTCTGACCTGTTCAGCGGTGCTTGCCCTGTTCAGCGGTGCTTGAGTTTGCAGTTTCTGACCTGTTCAGCAGTGCTTGCCCTGTTCAGCGGTGCTTGCCATGGCGGTCTTTGCCCTGTTCAGCAGTTCTTGAGTTTGCAGTTTCTGACCTGTTCAGCGGTGCTTGCCCTGTTCAGCGGTGCTTGCCCTGTTCCGCGGAGCTTGCCATGGCGGTCCTTCATTGCCCAGCTGGGCTGGGGCTGGCGGTCCTTCATTGGGCAGCTGGGCTGTGGCTGCCGGGGCCCTTCTGGGCAGCTGGGCTGTGGCTGGCGGTGGCCTCCTGGGCACTGACTCTGGCGGTGGCCTCCTGGCCAGTGACGATTGGGCTGGCAGTGGCCTCCTGGGCAGCGGGGATGATGGCGGTCTTCTCCGCCGTGCTGCTTCTCCCAGACTTTGGCGATTTCTTCTGCCCCTTCTCCACCTTGGGAGGAGTCACAGCTGAGTTGACACTCCCCTCAGGACCCTTGTGAGCAGCTTTGCTGGCTGGAGTCTTCACCCTCTCCCGTCGGGCACTGTCCAACTACTGGTGCTTCACAGGGGGGGACTGGCTGTGCTGTGGCTCCGTGTCACACTGGCTGCCCTGGTGCCCGGTGCACTCCACATACCTGTAACAACAGGCACCACTGGTCCCGGAGATTTTTTGGCTGAGGTGCTAGTACGGGACCTATGAATTGGAGGGGGGTGGGAAAGAGGTCAAGCTTGGTCAGGAAAAGTTTCTTAGGAACACTGGGACGGGTAGCAGGAGGGGGTTTGGGAGTGGAGGAAGAGGTAGTGGTTGTAGGAGGTGTACGTTTGGTGACTTTTGGTGAAGGTGCATGCGCTGGAGGCTGTCGTGAGGTGGATGGCTGTTGGATGGGTGTGTGCCTGCGTTTGTGTACTTTGGGAGGGGGCGTCACAGACACACTGGGAGAGGACACAGGGGACGTGTAAATGGTAGTGGGGGTGGTGAGTGCACGTGAGCGGGGTGTGGTGGTGGGTGTGCTGGTGCGGGACGTAGTGGCTGTAGTGGTACTGAATGCAGGTGAGAGTGTAGACGAGACTGGGAGGGAGGAGGGAGACGACGAGGAGGGGGACACAGTGGAGGCAGTGGATGTTGCTGTGTCTGTATGTGGGTGATGCTTGCGTGAGTGCCTGTGGGATGTGTGGTGCTTATGTTTGCCTGAGCTTCCCTTGTGTGGTGAGGTGTGTGCATGCTGGTCTGATGGTGTGCTTGGGATAGGCTGGGGTACAGGGGATTGGGTCTGGGTGGAGGAAGTTGGAGGGGGGAGGCTAGACACAGGGACAATGGCTGCCATCAGTGCTGAGGCCAGAGTTTGCAGGGTTCGATGAAGGGCAGCCTGACCAGAATGAATGCCCTCCAGGAATGCATTTGTGTGTTGCAATTCCCTTTCTACACCCTGGATGGCATTCAAAATGGTAGACTGCCCAACAGTGAGTGACCTGAGGAGGTCAATGGCCTCCTCACTGAGGGCAGCAGAGGTACCAGGGGCAGGGGCTGAGGTGCATGGGGCAAAGGTGATGCCCACCCTCCTGGGTGAGCGGGCACGGGGCGAAGGCTGAGGGGCTGCTGGGAGGGCGGAGCTGGTAGGGGGGGTGGCGGCTGTACTTCTAGAAGTGGGGGGGCACAGATGTTGCCGCCACCACAAGGGTGCTCCCATTGGAGGACGAGTCAGTGTCGCTGGTTGCAGAACCTGTGACCGCCGTGAAGCTCCCCTCGCGCTCCGTCCCACTGGTGTATTCCGAGTCCGTGGTGTGGCCCTCCATGGCCATGTGGGATGCAGCTCCCTCGTGCTCCGGTGCCACTGTACCCCTGCCTGATGATGCTGATGCACACAAGAACAGGGAGACCACAAAAAGGGGGGGGACGACAGAAGAAAGACAGGTTGAGTGCATGGCTTACCACTACCGTTGGCGGACAATACAGACACAGCAGCCCCCTGCACTACGCCGCGCTGTTGGGCTCTACAGATGCAATTCCTGGGATATGGCCTACATGGCTATGGTTGACATCTGCACACATAGATGACACAGGGGCATGTATACCTGTACTTGGCACTCTACAGAGGAGGGGCGGGGTGCCACATGGCCTGCATTACGGAGGGGCCTAGCCTACGGAACTCGCCCTGGCCTAGGGAAACCCACAGCCCTCCTCCCCCACCCAGACACCTTCACTGCGCGCAAAGTCCACTGAATGATGTTGTACTCACCCCCTTGTGTCTGCTGTGATGCCCTCAAGCGCCCATCCAACTCAGGGTAGGCCACCGCCAGGATCTGGAGCATCAGGGGGGTCATGGTTCGACGGGCACCCCTCCTACATTGGGAGGCCATCCCCAGCTGAGCCTCCGCCGTCTTCTTACTCCAGCGGCGAATGTCCTCCCATCTTTTACGGCAGTGGGTGCTCCGTCTGTGGTGGACCCCCAGGGTCCGGACGTCCTTGGCGATGGCACGCCAAATATCCTTCTTCTGGTGGGCACTGACCTACATGAAATGTACAGGGGAAGAAGAGAGGTCATTAGCAACTGCACCGTCGAAGTGAGTGGCCACATCCCTAGCCTTGCCATGTGCACATGCATTCACAGTCCTTCATGCACGCAGAACTGTGCCCCCTTCCTTCTTACAACCAGCCCTCTCCACACAGGCATAGCCCATACAATGTGCTCCCTGTATACTTACCTGTTGGTCTGGAGGACCGTAGAGTAGCGTGTACTGGGGGAGGACCCCGTCCACGAGCTTCTCCAACTCCTCTGCATTGAAGGCAGGGGCCCTTTCCCCAGACGCACGAGCCATTGTCTCTTCCAGACCGAGGTCACAGCAGCACTTGCAGTGTAGGTCCTCTCCTGTTGAAAATGAGGTATAGAGTGATTGAACAGCTAGAAAATGGCGGTCACGTCGGCGGCCGTCACGTCAGCGGCGGTGCGTAGCATCACCGCCAGCGTACATCGTCATTGGCTCCTGGGACCCATAGGGTCCAATGTTAACCAATGCAGCATTGCGCCGCGGTCTTCGACTGCCTACCGCGATGGTGTACAAAGCCAGCGCAGTTACCTCACATCCCATTGTCCCACTTTAGAGGTCAGGCAGCCGCCATTTCAGGTGCCCACATGGCCTAATTACCAACTGCGTCACACAGACCTAGACCTTGTCACACAACACAAATACAGGCCAGATTCTGTGTATGAATGGTGTTCTGTGTAGACTGTGGGTACATACCTCTGAGTTGTTTGACTCTGTGGTCGCTGTTGTCCTTCCTAGGCACCGTCCGCTGGGACATGTGAGGAGATGGCGGAATCCTCCGGTGTACCGACCGCTGGTGGACCTGTTGACAATGAAGGAGCGACATTTGATCATCACCTACAGGTTTGACTGTGCCACTATCCAGGAACTGTGTACCCAGTTGGAGCCAGACCTGATGTCAGCAATCCCCCATCCCACACGGATCCCCCCTCAAGTGCAGGTGCTATCAGTGCTCCATTTCTTTGCAAGTGTGTCATTTCAAACAACAGTGGCCATGGCATGAGGGATGTCCCAGCCCATGTTTTTCAACGTGTTGTCCAGAGTGTTGTCTTCCCTGCTGAAATACATGCGGAGCTACATCGTTTTACCTCAGGTGGAGGATTTGCCTACTGTGAAAGGTGACTTCTATGCCCTTGGACATATCCCCAACATCATAAGTGCCTTTGATGGGACCCATGTAGCTCTGGTCCCCCCCACAGGAGTGAACAGGTGTACAGGAACCGGAAGAGTTATCATTCCATGAATGTACAGATGGTATGTTTGGCAGACCAGTACATCTCCCAGGTATATGCTATGTTCCCTGGCTCTGTGCATGACGCCTACATCCTGCGGAATAGCAGCATCCCTTATGTGATGGGTCAACTCCAGAGGCACCGGGTGTGGCTATTAGGGGACTCTGGTTACCCCAACCTGTCATGGCTACTGACCCCAGTGAGGAATCCCAGGACCAGAGCAGAGGAACGCTACAATGAGGCCCACGGGCAGACTAGGAGGGTGATTGAACGCACCTTCGGCCTCCTAAAGGCCAGGTTCAGGTGCCTCCATGTGACAGGTGGTTCCCTATTCTACTCACCAAGGAAGGTGTGCCAGATCATCGTGGCCTGCTGTATGCTTCACAATTTGGCTTTGCGATGACAGGTGCCTTTTCTGCAGGAGGATGGTCCAGATGACGGTGTTGTGGCAGCTGTGGAGCCTGTGGACAGTGATGAGGAGGAAGCAGAGGAAGAAGACATTGACAACAGGGACTCAGTTATCCAGCAATATTTCCAGTGACACACAGGTGAGAATACATTCCTGCCTACTACAAGTGCTTTCACACTTCTACCTCTATCCTGTCTGTCGATTTTAACCAGTATATGGTAACTGAGTTGTACATTTCCATTACGGTTTCACAGGTGTGGTTTCCAACGTGTGTTATCTGCTTTGATTCCTCATGGACTTGAGATGTGTGACATAGGTATGTTGACATTACATTTGAGAACGCATTTTGTCACTGTCATTGCTAATACACATTTTCAAAATCACAGACTGACTCCAGATTGTTTTGTGCTTCAAGGGTGTTTATTGCAGTGCTAAATATTGGATGGGGGTTGTAAAATGGTGAGGGGTGATGGTGGAGGAATGTTCACGGCAGAGTCCAGTCTATTAGTCTCACAGGTGCATTGCCCATATGGGCATAGGAAGTGGAGCTGGGGCAGTTCCAATATGGACAGGGTTACAAAGTGGGACAGTAGGATGACAATCAGGGTGGTCTCATTTCTTGGCGGGAGTCTTGGCATCGTGCTCTGTCGTGTTCCTGGATCTCAGGGACCGTTTGCGGGGTGGTTCTCCGTCTGCAGGGGGTGGGGTGCTGGTGGGGTGGTCCTGTGGCAGTGCCTCCAGTCCACTAGCGCCGGCGGAGGTGGTGGGCAGTTCATCGTCCATGCTAGTGTCAGGGGCCCCTTGGAGTGCCACAGTGTCCCTCCTGGTGTTAAGTATTTCCTTCAGCACCACTACGATGGTGCCCAGGGCGGTGCTGATGGTTCTGAGTTCCTCCCTGAAGCCCAAATACTGTTCCTCCTGCAGGCACTGGGTCTTCTGAAACTTGGCCAGTACCGTTGCCATCGTCTCCTGGGAGTGGTGGTATGCTCCCATGATGGAGGAGAGGGCCTCGCAGTTCCCCTGTGTTCCTGGGCCTCCGTCCCGTGTGCCCACTACCACTGCCCCAGGTCCCTGTTGTTGTTGGGGTGGTGGGTTATCCTGGGTTCCCTGTAGTGGTGGAAACACAGCTGATTGACGTGTCCTGGGTACGGAGGTATGGGCCCGCTGGGTGGGTGCTGTGATGGTGTTACCAGAGGGTGGAAGGTCTGTGGTGGCCTGTGACTGGGTGTGGGGAACCGACTGTCCGGGGCCCACGATGGTCCGGACTGGTCATCTGGATCCAGTTGGACAGAGCTGCTGTCATCACTGTGGGCCTCTTTCTGTGGGTGGGGTGGAGATGTCTGGACCCTCCTGTCTGGTGACGTTGGGTAGTGGTCCTGCAGGGGTGTAAAGGCATGATTATTGCATCTGTGTGTGTCATGGTGTGCAATGGGTGGGTGAGCGTGTACCCCAGTGCTAGCATTCCTGTGTGTGGGCTTGTGTGATGATGGTTGAGGGGGGTGTTATGGGTATGTGCAGTGGGCATGCTTTAGTGATGGGTGTCCATGCTTTGTTGTGTCATGCAGGGCTTGGTGTTGGGATGGGTGGTTTGTGTTATTAGTACATTAGTGAGGAGTTGGAGTGATAGGGGAGGGGCGAGGGTGGGGGTCTGTGATAGCATGCAGGTAGGGTGGGGGATATGATAGTTAAGATTTGACTTACCAGAATCCATTCCTCCACTGACTCCTGCGAGGCCCTCAGGATGCAGAATAGTCAAGACCTGCTCCTCCCATGTTGTTAGTTGTGGGGGAGGAGGTGGGGGTCCGCCGCCAGTCCGCTGTACCGTGATGTTGTGTCTGGAGACCACGGAACGCACCTTCCCCCGTAGGTCGTTCCACCTCTTCCTGATGTCGTCCCTATTTCTTGGGTGCTGTCCCACTGCGTTGACCCTGTCAACTATTCTTCGCCATAGCTCCATCTTCCTAGCTATGGAGCTGTGCTACACCTGTGATCCAAATAGCTGTGGCTCTACCCGTCCGATTTCCTCCACCATGAGCCTGAGCTCCTCCTCCGAGAACCTGGGGTTTCTTTGCCGTGCCATGGGGTGGTGTAGGTGATGTGTGGGGTGGTGTATGTGGTGATAAGTGTGGTGATATGTAGTGGTGTGTGGTGTTTTGTGCGTGGAAGTAGTGTGGGTGATGGTGTTGAGTGCCTGTGGCTGCTAGTTTGTGGATGGTGATGTCTCTCTCTGGCCTTCTTTCAGATTTTTTTGTCGGAGGGGTTTATGGGTGATGTGGGTGTGTGTTTTATATAGTATTGAGTGTGTGGGAGTGGTGTGTGTATGTGTATTAGGTGTGTGTCTTTCGAATTGTCCAATGTGGTGGTGTTTTGGAGATTTGTGTGTATTTTGAGCGCGGCGGTGTGTACCGCCAATGGAATACCGCGGTTGAAAGACCGCTGCGTGGATTCGTGGGTCGTGATAGCATGGGCGTATTTCTGTCGGCGTGACTGTGTCGTTTTGTTTTCGCCAGTTTATGACTGACCTTTGGTGTGGCGGACTTGTGTGGGTGTCTGAATTTTTTCGGATTTCGGGATGTGGGTCATAATAGCTGTGTTGGCAGTCTTCTGCACGGCGGTAAGCGGCTTTTACCGCCAATGTTGTAATGACCCCTGTGATGTTCAGATCGGCAAAGGCTTGTGCGATCATTTCATGGCATTTGCATATTCTTGTTGGAATCGGCAGTGTGCGCGATTCATTTCCCGCATGTAAACCTTGATGTTCAGATCGGCAAAGGCTTGCGCGATCATTTCATGGCATTTGTATAATCTTGTTGGAATCGGCAGTGTCCGCGATTCATTTCCCGCATGTAAACCCTGATGTTCAGATCGGCAACGGCTGGCACAATCATTTCATGGCATTTGCATATTCTTTTTGGAATCGGCAGTGTGCGTGATTCATTTCCCGCATGTAAACCTTGATGTTCAGATCGGCAAAGGCTTGCGCGATCATTTCATGGCATTTGCATATTCTTGTTGGAATCGGCAGTGTGCGCGATTCATTTCCCACATGTAAACCTTGGTGTTCAGATCGGCAAAACCTTGCGCGATCATTTCTTGGCATTTGTATATCCTTGTTAGAATTCAGAGTGTGTGCGTTTCATTTCCGACAAGTAAAACTTGATGTTCAGATCGGCAATAGTGTGAGCAATCATTTCATGGCAATTAAAACTTTGTTATGTAGTGTTTGTTGAAGTGCACACATTTATCCTGGGCTTCTGGATTTTCTGCATAGACGCTAAACTTAAAATGTGACATTCTTTGTGCGAATGAAGTTCCTAGTACAATTCCTATTGTTTTCCTGGGAATATTTCAGATTGCCTTAGTCCTCATGTTTGAAATGCAATGTTTGTTCTGAAACATTATTCTAGAAGGTTCCTGTATTCCTAGACAGTATGTGACATTTTATGAAAAGCCCATAAGAAACATTGTATTAACCATTCTTGATTTTTTTCCAGGTACCCAGAGTTCTTGAGGTCTAGTGATAGTAATTTCTTAGGTTATCCTTGATTACAATATGAGAAAACTTAGAACCATAGTCTATTGAAAGTAACTGTGATTATATATTGATATTGTGTTGTTTAACCTTTTGCTTCCTACAGGTCTCCTTCCCAGCTGTTCCCTACCTAATCCCCTTTTCCCCCACTTGGACTCTCTCAGGCTCTGTGATATTTCTATCAGAGTTTTGGAGCTGTCAAGTGGTGAACATGTTGGGAACGTGCACAGGCCCCGCGAATCTGGTCTCCCTGACAATTGTGTGTAGATTTGTATTTGTTAACTAAACTGGCTGTTATGGTCTGGGAAGAACAATAAAATAGCATAGCAGGGAGTGGACCATGCAAGTAAATCTAGCTAAGGGTAAAATGGCCAATCACCTTCAGGCAAAATCAACCACCCACCCCCAAACATTACAAATCATCTAAATCAAGTTTACAATTAGTTCAACACTCTCACTCTCTGCCACCACATGAATCATCATCACTCAAAGTCACTCAATAAATATTATACCAACCACTGGTGTATTGTTACCTGTTACAATCTAAGCACTGTGGTGCACAATTAATTTATTGTATCTCGTCTTTTCCCATGGAAGCAACATATTTGTAGTCTTATAAGTTAATGATCTTTACTGGAGCAGTGCTGCTATGGAATGAAAAAAATACGGATAGGCAGTGGATTCAGTCAGGCATTGTCTCCGATGTCATTGAAGGGAATAGGGAGGCTTCTGCACTACACATTTGTCCAACTCCAATCTAGCCAAAACATGTGAATTGATGGTGGGGCATACGTCAGACACAAAATATATAATGTTGCTCTAGCGATAGCCTTATGTATATTTTCTTTTGCCAAAGTATTTTGACGATGATCTGACAGTTCTATGGTGGCCTACTCAGTCAGGGAAGCAGAGTTCATCTTCAAACTCTGGGAGTTCGCCTAGACGTTGGTCAGCTAACACATTTGCATCTGACCATTCATCCGTTTCCTCCTCCTGTGGTGTTTTAGGAACAGTATAATTGTGTGGTATTAAGTGTTGCTTCAATTTTACTATGGTCAATCTCTCCAAATTTTGAGGAGAGAGACTGTGATAACTGCACTAGTTGCACTAAACACATGCTCAGTAGAAACACTAGCTACTGGACAAACCAGAAACTTTATTGCTAGGCTGCTGAGCTCTTGCCATTCGCATATCTTCCCAAACCAATAGATCAATGAATTTTGGTCTATTTAGACCTTTTTTGGGTCCTCCAGATAGTCTTGGAACTTCCTATGAAGGGCCATTGGAGCTGGCAATTGCTCATGTGTTGCCTTTGCTTCTGCACTTGACTCAAAACAAAGCCATTAAGGAGGTTGGGTCCAATTCTTCTGTTGCTGACGTTGCTGCTGGTGCTGTGTTTGGTATTGCTGGTGTTGGCCGCTGTGAGACAACAGCACTGCCCTCTCTGGAGGTTTAAGACTGCACACTAGAACTTCTGTCTGGGACTCTAACTTTCAGCCATTCCTCTTCCATGTCTCTCGCTTGCTCTACAATCCACATTATGTATAGTGAAAAATCCTGTTCTGAAAAAGGAATGAAAGTAGCCACTCTGTTTTTGTACCATGGATCAACTATTGTGGCACAGATGCACTGTTTGGAGGACACAGTCACTCTTTGCAGCCAAGAGAAGTATAATCTCTCAAACAAATCATGTGCTTCTCTGTTGTCATTTACACGGGTGTAACTTTGCACCACCGTATTAACTGGTCCTGTATGAGATGTAACAATGGGATAGATTGGCTCATTGTACTGTCCACCTTGCTGACTTCCCATGTGAAAACCTTAAATGGAAGAAGCATTTTGCTGGGCAATTGACTAGGGTCCATTAGCTTTTCCCAGTTGCATCACCTCCTCTTTGAAGGACATAGTTGGTCTGTACTGATAAACAGACATTACAAAATGTACTAGATAGAGTTCCAGTGAGTTGGCACCTCCTAAATGTGTGTTTTAACTGGTACCCTATTAGCATGCTGAATTATCCTCAACTGTTTCTGGTCTTTAAAAGAATTGCTGAAATAAGTACAGATTCTTCTGCTGACTATGGGCCACATGTACAAAGGTAATGGTTAGTGATTTACTATTTGGTAGTCGCAAACATCAATGTACAAATGTGTCTGACACATTTTGAGATTCCCAGAGGGGCGCAAATAGATCTACCTCATGAATATTAATGATGTAAGTGTTAGAAATTGGGTCTCTAGTTGGCAGAGGTTTGCACTCTGTCCAAGTAGGGACCACAATTCTAGTCAGGGTAAGTCAGTTATATTCCCTAAATTAACCTGTCCTCTCTGGTTGCTTGGCACAAAGCAGTCAGGCATAACTTAAGAGGCAATGTGTAAAGCATTTGTGTAACACTTAGGCCCTTATTACGACCTTGGCGGTGGGTGACTAAGTGGTGGTAATACCGCCAACAGGCTGGCGGTAAGTACTGCCAAATTATGACCATGGCGATGATAACTCCCATTGACAGCCAATGTACCACACAACAGCCACCACGGCGGTAGCCGCCAACAACCAGGCGGGAGACAAAGTACCACCCACCATATCATGACACTACAATCAGCCACCTTTTCCGGGGTGGTACCAACGCCAATAAAAGCATGGTGGAAATGGAGCTCAGAAGTGAAAGGACTCACCATTGGAGACACAGGGAAGAACCACGACGCCATGGAACCAGAACTGCAAGTTTTCCTGATGATATTCTATGTTATGCTCCACCTGGAACACCAACGTAGACGAAGACAACAACGGTGAGTACAGCCGCCTAGCACACAAAGGAAGGGAGGGAGGAAAACGAGAGTGACACACAAACGCCCAACACACATCCACATACACACACACCATATGCACAACCAGCTGCACACGTAAAACAATCGCACAAGACACAGAGCAGAGTAATACACGGACCAAATTGCTGGAGTAACGACAATGTATTAGTATAGCAAAATCCACACCATGAACCAAATATATGCAAATGTCCATACAGGGCCAATGCCCAGTCCAAAGTCCTGAGGGCACACAAGGCCACAGGGCAGAGTCCAAGGCCCTACATGTTCCCTAACACAGCCAGAGAGAACACTGCAGCGGCATCATTTTGCAAGTGGGAAGGCATCTAGGGGGGGACATCTCAGCCGAATAAAGGAACGTTCCCACTGGTTATGGAGGGGGCAACATGCCCAATGGGGTCTGGGGTGTGCAAGGTCACAGTCTCTCATGTGAGTGACTTGCCCACTGGTCCAAGAGGGGACAACATGCCCATTGCCTTGTCCTGGAGAGTGCAAGGCAACAGTCTCTCAAGTGGGTGACTTGCCCACTGGTTCTGGAGGGGACAACATGGCCATTGCTTTGTCCTGGGGAGAGCAAGGCCATAGTCTCTTAAGTGGGTGACTTGCCATTGGTTCTTGAGGGGGAAGCCCTCACAGTAGCCACTGGAGGGTGGACTACATGGCGTCCGCCGGCGGTGACAGCTGTACTGTGGTGGTGGTTGGAGGAGTCTCCTGGGCAGCCCCTGCATTCACTGATAGCTGCACTGTGGTGGTGGTTGGAGGAGTTTCCTGGGCAGCCCCTGCACTCCCTGATGGCTGCACTGTGGTGGTGGTTAGAGGAGTCTCCTGGGCAGAACCCTGCACTCCCTGATGGCTGCACTGATGTGGTGGTTGGAGGAGGCTCCTGGGCAGCCCCTGCACTCCCTGGGGGCTGCACATCCACAGCTGGTGGTGGGGGGCCCATGACAGCAGGTGGTGGTGGCGGTGTTAGCCTGATAGCTTCCGCTGGCGCTCGTCTCCTCCTGTCCATGGGTCGGGGATCCCTTACCTTTCCTGGGTGGGTGGACTCTTACACTCTCTGCCTGGTGGTGCAGGCTCCTTCCCCTTCTTCACAGGTGGTGCAGGCTCCTTCCCCTTCTTCACAGCTGGTGCAGGCCCCTTCTCCTTCTTCACAGCTTGTGCAGGCTCCTTCCCCTTCTTCACAGCTGGTGCAGGACTCTTCCCTTTCTTCACAGCTGGTGCTGGCTCCTTCCCCTTCAGTGTTGTAGGTCTGGTATCCTTACCACCATGAGTAGGTGGTGCTACCACTGTCCCCGTGGACTGTTTGGCTGAGGTGCTGGGCTGGGTCCTTGGTACCCTACTCATACATGCTGGATGGGGGAAGGTGTAGGAAAGAGGTCAATTTGAGAAAAGAAAAACATTTTAGGGACATTGGGCCGGGAGGAGGGAGGAGTAATGGGAGTGGAGGATGAAGGAGTGGTTGTTGGAGGTTTATGTTTGCTGGATTTGGGTGCAGGTGCATGGGCTGTATGCTGATGGGAGGTGGATGGCTGTTGGGTGTCTGAGTGTTTGTATTTGTGTCCTTCAGGAGGGGGGATAGACACGGTGGAAGAGGACACAGGGGGCACGTGCATGGCTGTTTTGGAGGTGTTTGCCAGTGAGGTGTGTATTCTGCTTGGTGTGGTGATGCTGATAGTGGATATAGATGTAGTGCATGGAGATGTGAGTGTGGACGTGAATGGGCGGGAGGTGGAGGAGGAGGCGGAGGAGGGGAAGACAGTGGAGGCAGAGGATGTTGTCGTGTCTGCAACTGTATGGTGTTTTTGTGAGTGCCTGTGGTGCTTGTGTTTGCCTGTGCCACTCTTGTATGTTGCCTTGTGTGCATGCTCATCTGTATGTGTGCTTGGGACAGGTTGGTATTGAGGAGAATGGGACTGGGAAGTGGGGGGCGGTAGAAACAGGGACAATGGCTGCCATCAGAGTGGAGGCCAGAGCCTGAATCGATCTCTGTTGGGCCATCAATCAACCATGAATGCCCTCCTGGAATGCATTGCATTGTTGCATCTGGGATGCCAGCCCCTGGATTGAATTCACAATGGTTGACTGCCCTACAGAGATGTATTTCAGGAAGTCAATAACCTCCTCACTCAGGGCAGCAGGGTTCACTGCGGTAGGGCCTGTGGTGCTGAGGGCGAATGAGATGGCCACCCTCCTGGGTGAGTGGGTACGGGCAACTCGCTGAAGGGGTACTGGGAGGGCGGTTCTGGTATGGGGGTTGATGGCTGTACCTGCAGCTGGGGTGGTCACAGAGGTGTCCGCCACCACCAGGGATCTCCCATCGGAGGAGGTATCAGAGTCTGTGTTGTCCCCTCCAGTCTCCGGCGTGGTGCTCCCCTCGCCCTCCGTCCCACTTGTTCCCTCTGCCTCAGTGGACTCCGCCTCCAGGGTCCTGTGGGATACAGCTCCCTCTGTCACCGGTGCCATTGCTTCTCCGCCAGATGATGCTAATGCACAAAAGGACTGGATGACAAAACAAGAAAGGGGGTGAGAGAGACAAAGGATATACTGGGTCAATGACTGCACCAACACCACCATTGGCATACACAGCACCCTCACACACAGGGAAGAGGCCTATGCACTATGCATTATACAACCAGTGAAATGGCTAGTCACAAAGGCATGAGGAGGAGCACACACCGGCAACTGCATCACACCTGGGACCCACACAGCCCTGCCTAGAAGTGACTACTATCAAGCTAGGTTACCTGTATTTGCCATGCAACCATTACCCTTCAGAGGACCAATGCTGCAATGTCTGGCCTGGCCTTAGCGGCACCCGCTAACACACAACCACCACCCCACCAGCCATAAGTTGTAATGATAGCCACTGTACTCACCCCCTTTTGGCTGCTGTGATTCCCTCAAGCGCCCATCCAGCTCAGAGTAGGCCACCATCAGTATGCAGGCCATTAGGGGGGGTCAGGGTCCATCGGGCACCCCTTCCTCATTGGGAGGCCATCCTCAGCTGGGCCTCCATGGTCTTCCGCGCCCAGCATCTCAAGTCCTCCCACCGTTTCTGACAGTGGGTGCTCCGCCTGCAATAGACCCCCAGGGTCCGCAACTCCTTGGCGATGGCACGCCACATTCCCTTCTTTGGATGGGCGCTGACCTGCAGAAGCAATAAAGACAGGAAAACACCATGAAAATAACAGTCCAGGCTGTCACACATATGGCCCACCATGCCCGTTTCCATCACCATTGGCACACGCACTGTCAAGCGCACAACAGTTCCACCACCAACAGTTAATCCCCCCTCCTTACACAATGCCTTCACACACATCCCCATGCATCCCTAACATATGCATTGTGCCCCCAGTGTACTCACCTCTTGGTCTGAAGGCCCATACATCAGTCTGTACTGGGGTAGGACCCCATCCACCAGTTGTTCCAATTCCAGACTCCTCACTCTTGTGCCCCTTAGATACCTACAGCTGCGGATGAATAGGAGATGGAGACATACCCCTATGTACAGACCCCTGGTGGACTTAGCTACACTGGAGGACAGGCACATTATACTTACCTATAGACTGGACAGGGCCACAATCACAGAGCTGTGTGCCCAGTTGGAGCTTGACCTGATCTCAGCCATCTGTCATCCGACTAGGATCCCCCCTCATGTGCAGGTTCTATCAGTGCTCCATTTCCTGGCAGCAGGTTCTTTCCAAGTGACAGTGGGCTTGGCAGTAGGAATGTCACAGCCAATGTTCTCAATCGTGCTGGCAAGTGTCTTGTCTGTCCTGGTAAAACACATGTGCAGCTACTTTGTTTTCCCCCAGGTGGAGCATTTGCCAACAGTGAAGGCCGACTTCTATGCCATGGGACATATCCCCAACATAATTGGAGCGACTGATGGAACTCATATTGCATTTGTCCCCACTAGGCAGAATGAATAGGTGAACAGGAATCATAAGAGTTTCCACTCCATGAATGTGCAGATGGTGTGTGTTAGAAATGGGGTCTTTGGTTGGCAGTCAGGTTACCCCCTGTCCAAGCAAGGACCCTCACTCTAGTCAGGGTAAGTGACACACAATCCAAATTATCCTGTGCCCACCCTCTGGTAGCATGGCACTGAGCAGTCAGGCTTAACCTAGAAGGCAATGTGTAAAGTATTTGTGCAATAACTCATGCAGTAACACCACAAAAATACACCACACAGTGTTTAGAAAAATGTATATTTATCTGGTAAGATGCAGGTCGAAACAATTAAAATGCAATAAGTATATTTTGAAAAATCACTTTGAAAATGATATAAAGGCCCTCATTATGAATACAGCGGTAAATACCGCACTGCCGGGCGGTGGCGGCAACAACCGCCAACAGACGTGCAGTCCGAACCGCCAAATAATGAGCCAACTTAAACACAGGCATCCTGAAAACCACTCACCACCAGCAGAGGAGTGCTGGCAACGACAGCAGAGCCCAACAACAGGTCGATGGAAAGGCCCTACCCGCCCATCAAATAATGAAGCACTAGACTTCTGTCAGTCCCTGGGTGGGAACCACCGCCACGCAAAGCCAGATGGAAATGAACCAAATATAAGGAAACACTCACCGGAGGCTCACACAACACGCCGAAGCAGACATGGATAGAGAGTTGCAGATCATGCCAGCCCTCCTCCTTGCTATATACCTTCACAACCGAGACCGCCGACGAAGACGACGATTGTAAGTACCGCAACCTACTAAAAAAGGGAAGAAAGGGCACAGTTACATACCCACCCACTCCAGTCACAACACCCGACACAAGGCAAATCCAACCTGCCCAAAGTACACACATGTGCTCAACACCCCCAAACAATGAAACCGCGGATCCAGAGTGTGCCATAAACAACACAGGAAACACATTAACTTTTATTCAGCTCAATGAGCAATATAAGTGCAACAAAAGGCCAATGGCCAGTCCAGAGTAAGTAGTCCGATGCGCCACATTGGCCCCAACTTGACTCCCACAAGTGCAACGGTACTGGACCTCATAGGGGCAACAATGGGGCACCAGGCACCTCAGGGAACAGGGGCAGTGGGTGGTGGGGACTTACGACTGGGAGGGGAGGCCTTAGATTTACGTTTGGAAGGTGGAGGGGGCTTGGGCCCTGTGCTTGCAGTTGGTGGAGCGGACTTGGCCTGGGGTGAGGCAGATGTTCCTGGGCCAGCACGGGGTCTCTTTCTCACAGGGGAGGTAGCACTGGAATGGGAAGGGTGGACAGGGGCGGGCTGTGATGTGGGAGGAGTGGACAGGGCAAGGAGGTGTCCACGTTTAGGGATGAGACAGGATGGGCTAGTGGGCTCAAATAGGTCTACACGGGATAGGAAAAGTTTCTTAGGGACAATTGGGGTGGACCTGGAGGAAGGCGTGGGAGTGGAGGTAGAGGGAGTGGCTGTAAGAGGTGTAGGCGTGCGTGACGTGGGTGCAGGTGACTGGACAGTATGCTGAGGTGTGATGGATGTGTTATGGGTGGCTGTTTTGGTGCGTTTGAGTGTCTTGGAAGGAGGGGGGTGGACACAGTGGGACAAGACAGGCTGCCAGTGTAAATTTATGTTGTCTGGGTGTCTGGAAGTCTGGTGAGTGTGCTGCATGTGTCAACTAAAGTCGTTGTGGTGAGTGCAAGTGTGGTGTCTGAGGAGCATGAATAGATGTTTTATATTGTGGTGACTGCAAGAATAGGCTCAGCAACATTGAATGAGGGTGCAGTGCCTGTGGGTGTGTATGTATACGGGACAGACATGGAGGCAGAAGAGGTGGACACACTGGGGGAAGTGGATGTTGGTGTGTGTGCATGTGTATGTTGGCTGCGTGTATGTCTGTGGTGGGAGGTGTGATGCTTGTGTTTTGAAGTGTGCTTCTTGTGTGTTGAGGTGTGTGCTTGCGTGTCAGAATGTGTGCTTTGGATGGGTGAAGGGAGTGGGGTGCTGGAAGGGATAGAGGTGGTTGGAGAGGGGACGGAATGACCAGGGACACTGGCTGCCGTCAAAGAGGAGGCCAGAGCCTGAAAAGATCTATGTAGGCCAGACACTGCACTGTGAATGCCATCCAGATAGGCATTGGTCTGCTGCACCTCTGTTGCTAGCCCCTGGATGGCATTGACAATGGTTGTCTGCCCTACAGAGATGGTTCTCAGGAGGTCAATAGCCTCCTCTGTGAGGGTAGCAGGGCTGACTGGGTCAGGAGAGTAGATGCCTGGGGCGAAAGACACGCCCACCCTTCTGGGTGAGCGGGCACGGGCAACTCAGTGGGGAGCAAATGGGAGGGCGGTGATAGTATGGGGGGTGGCGAAAGATGACACAGAATGGGTGGGCCCACTAGGGTCCGCCACTGCCAGGGAGCTCTCATCGGAGGAGGTATCAGAGTCACTACCTCCAGTGGTAGTTGCCTTCACTGTGGTACTCCCCTCACTCTCCAACTCACTGGTCCCCTTGGCGTCATACGACTCTGCCTCAGAGGAAACGTGGGCCGCTTCATCCGCACTCACCGGTGCCTCAGCTCCCTCGCCAGATGATGCTGATGTACACAAACAACACAAGAGAACAGGGATTGGGAGACAAAACAAGAGAGACACTTGTAAAAAGGTGAATGGAGGTACATAACTGGTTCACATATACACCCACCCTAAAAATATTCCACCAGGCAACACCTACTGCTATACACATGGCTATGCCCCTGACTACTGGCCAGAACCCTGCTCTACAGCCATTCCCCACAGCACTGAAGGACCTGACATACTGCAGACTTGACCCTTACAACCCTACTCCACATGGGGGGCCATTATGTAGATGGACATCAGTCAGAGTCCCTGCCACTAGACAGCATACATACAACCACACAAACAGACATCCATCAAGTAGCCAAAGTATGGTATTTGTACTCACCCCCCTTGTGACTGCTGTGCAGCCTTCAAGCGCCCATCCAGGTCCGGGTACGCCACCACCAGAATGCGTCACATAAGGGCGGTCAGTGCCCGACGGGCACCCCTTCCTCGTTGGGAGGACTTTCCCAGCTGGGCCACACAGATCTTCCTCACCCAGCACCGCAGGTCCTCCTACCGCTTCCTGCAGTGGGTGCTGCGCCAGTTGTAGAACCCCAGGGTCCTCACCTCTCTGGCGATGGCCTGCCAAAGTCGCTTCTTCTGATGGGCGTTTACTTATAAGGGACACAGAGAAAAAGTAACACTGAGGTCAGACAATGGCCAATAATATACAGCTGGCTATATGTCGACTATGGGATGGTCATTTTAAATGGCTTAACAGCACACACACACACGCAGCATGTCAGGAACCCAGGACTAAACAGTGTCTCAGGTGCACACATGTATACAGCCATCTACCACCATTACACACATCCATGCCCCCCAATCCTTCTACTCACCTGTACCTCTGGCCGACCGTAGAGCTTGGCCTACAGGGGCAGGACCCCGTCCATGAGCTTCTCCAATTCCTCGTTGGTGAAGGCCGGGGCCCTTTCCTCTGCCACACGTGCCATTTCCGAGACCAGAGGCAGGACACAGCAGTACACTCAGTGGAATACCTGCATGCACGAGATCTGGGAATCAAGTGAAGTTGGGGTGACGAGTTTGCGTACGCACCGTGGGGGCGTGCACCGTCACTGCCGGCGGCAATCATGATAGGCTAAGAATGCCCATTGACAACCATGTTAACCAATAAATTTGCACACAGTGGTAAACACCACCTTACTCTATTACATCAATGGCTAGTGGTATGAGGTCTCTTCCACAACAACACTTCTGGATTGCAGAGGGCAGACATTTTGGCCTTAACTACGCAGTTGTAAAATCCTCATCTGCATCATGAAGGCCCTATTGTCCCCCAAACACCCATAGACAAGAAACAATATACATTACCTCACCTGAACAGTCCTGATATATCATTGTGGTCATGTAGCTGTAATGTCACACATACTAAGCATTTGTGTTGTCGACAATCATGCCAGCAGTGCTGAATAAGAATCAATGTGTGCAGATGTATGTGTGTTCCTCACATGTGTTCTATACTTACTCCCCCTAGGTACAGACCTTTGTGGCGAGGGACGGCCCCATCGGTGTACAGACCACTTGTTGATTCGCGGACCATGGTGGAGCGTCACATCATTATCAATTACAGACTCACTCGTGCTATTATTCATGAATGTTAGAAATGGGGTCTTTGGTTGACAGTCAGGTTACCCCCTGTTCAAGCAAGGACCCTCACTCTAGTCAGGGTAAAAGAGAATCACCCTCAGCTAACCCCTGCTTACCCCCTTGGTAGCTTGGCAGAGCAGTAGGCTTAACCTCAGAGCGCTAGGTGTAAAGTATTTGTACCACCACATACAGTAACTCAATGAAAACACTACAAAATGACACAACACCAGTTTAGAAAAATAGGAAATATTTATCTAAACAAAACAAGACCAAAACGACAAACATCCGACATACACAAGTCAAGTTATGAATTTTTAAAGATTAAACTCAAAAATAGCGCTTAGAAACAAAAAATGCTTCAATGAGATGTTAACACGGCGTCGTGACGGAGTCGTTCCCAACAAGCCGACACCAGTGGCGCCCGACACGGAGTCGTGTAGACCCCCAAGTACAGTACCTTGGTGAAGAGTGAAAACAAGCCGAGGCGCGAAGTCAGGAATCGCGGCGTCTGTGCGAAACGTTGAATCCGTGCACTTCAAGCGGCGTCGGTCACGACGTGGTGCGGCGACTTCCATGGAGTCGCGGACTTCAGCGGGGCTGCTGCGGCGAAGGGCCTGCGAAGAGTGTCGCGGTCCAGCGAAGGTCACGGCGTCAGGTGCAGGCAGCGTTACCGGATTCAGCAGCGGCGTCGGTCCGGAGTCGTCCGAAGTCGATTTCCTTGGATTTCCACCAGCTTTCCTTTCAAGGGCCCAGGGACTGGATAGGGCACCACTTGTCAGAGCAGGAGTCTCTCCAGAGACTCCAGGTGCTGGCAGAGAGAAGTCTTTGCTGTCCCTGAGACTTCAAACAACAGGAGGCAAGCTCTAATCAAGCCCTTGGAGATTTCTTCACAAGATGGAAGGCACACAAAGTCCAGTCTTTGCCCTCTTACTCTGGCAGAAGCAGCACTGCAGGAAAGCTCCACAAAGCACAGTCACAGGTAGGGCAGCACTTCTTCCTCAGCTATCAGCTCTTCTCCAGGCAGAGGTTCCTCTTGGTTCCAGAAGTGTTTCTGAAGTCTGTAGATTTGGGTGCCCTTCTTATACCCATTTTAGTCTTTGAAGTCACCTTTCTTCAAAGGGGACTCACACCTACTTGTGAAATCCTGCCTTGCCCAGGCAAGTCATCAGACACACAGCAGGGGGTTGGAGCCGGCATTGTCAGAGGCAGGCACAGTCCTTTCAGATGAGAGTGACCACTCCACCCCTCCCTCCTACCAGAGATGGCTAATCAGGAAATGCAGGTTACACCCCATCCCCCTTTGTGTCACTGTCTGGTGTGAGGTGAAAAACAACCCAACTGTCAAACTGACCCAGACAGAGAATCCACAAACACGGCAGAGTCACAAAATGGTTTAAGCAAGAAAATGCTCACTTTCTAAAAGTGGCATTTTCAAACGCACAATCTCAAAATCAACTTTACTAAAAGATGTATTTTTAAAATGTGAGTTCAGGTACCCCAAACTCCACATGTCCATCTACTCTCTAGGGGAATCTACGCTTTAATCATATTTAAAGGTAGCCCCCATATTATCCTATGAGAGAGACAGTCCTTGCAACAGTGAAAAACAAATTTAACAATATTTCACTGTCAGGACATATAAACCACATTACTATATGTCCTACCTTAACCATACACTGCACCCTGCCCTTGGGGCTACCTAGGGCCTACCTTAGGGGTGCCTTACATGTGAGAAAAGGGAAGGTTTAGGCCTGGCAAGTGGGTACACTTGCCAAGTCGAATTTACAGAGTAAAAATACACACACAGACACTGCAGTGGCAGGTGTGAGACATGATTACAGGGTTACTTGTGTGGGTGGCACAACCAGTGCTGCAGGCCCACTAGTAACATTTGATTTACAGGCCCTGGAGACCTCTAGTGCACTTTACTAGGGACTTAACAGTAAAACGAATATGCCAATCATGGAGAACCAATTACGTACACATTTTAAACAGGAGCACTTGCACTTTAGCACTGGTTAGCAGTGGTAAAGTGCCCAGAGTAACAAAAACAGTAAAATCAGAGTCCAGCACACATCAACAACCTGGAGGACAGAGGCAAAAAGTTAAGGGAGACCATGCCAAGGATGAAAAGTCTAACAATGAACTTTGTGCATTACTGGATCCAGCACTGAGACCGGCTAATCGGAATCAGCATGCCATCCCTACTGAAGTGCATGTGCTCTCTGCACTCTATTTCCTGGCCACAGGCTCATTTCAAGTGACAGTGTGCATGGGTGCAGGTTTTTCACAGCCAATTTTTAGCATTATACTGTTCAGATTCCTGAATGCATTTGTACGGCACCTGCAGTCCTATGTGAGGTTTGTGGTGGTGTGCATGATGTGTGACCTCCCTACCATCAAGTCGGACTTCTATGCCTTTGCCAACATACCCCATGTGATAGGTGCCATCAATGGCACCCACATAGCTATCATCTCCCCTAGAGTCAGTGAACAGATGTACAGAAACAGGAAGAACTTTCATTCCATGAACATTTAATTGGTGTGTACTGCAGACCAGTACATCTTACATGTGAATGCCATGTTCCCTGGATCCGTCCATGATTCCTTTGTGCTAAGGAACAGTAGTGTGCCACACAAGATGGAACAACTCCAAGGGGACAGAGGATGGATCATACGTAGGTGTTTCTGACACTTATTGCCACATAGCAGACAGCCAGGCTGTCTGCCACTGAGGTTTTTAATTGACAGTCCTGTTTTCCCCCCTTTTTTAGGTGATTCTGGCTACCCCAACATGCGTTGGCCCCTGACACCAGTGAGGAATCCTGGAATAGATGCAGAGAGGAATTACAATGAGGCCCATGGACGGACTAGGAGGGTGATAGAGCGCACAATAGGTCTCCTGAAGGCTAGATTTTGTTGCCTACATATCTCTGGTGGTTCCCTGGCCTATGGGCCTGAAAAGGTGTGTAGAATAGTGGTGGCCTGCTGCATGCTGCACAACGTGGCTGTGAGGAATTCTATCCCCCTCTTGGAGGAGAGGGTGCTGTATATCCAGAACTGCTTCCTCAGAGAGGGGATGAGAGTGATGGTGATGATGAGGAGGGGAAAGAAGTACATTCCAGGACCCAACTGATACAACTCTACTTCCGGGAACTATGTGGGACTAATCAATGTGATTGCTGTCTGTGCAGCATACTGTCAGAGTGCCTTTTCATCTAGGGAGGTGTTAGGTCAATAGTCATTGCCACTGTGACCAGGTCTGCATAGGACAGGTAACATTATAGTATAATAGATCGACACATCTGTAGGCACAACAACATGTTATGCATGTGGTGCAATTCCTGCTACTCAGATAATAACAAATTATTTATAATACAGTTGCATCCATACTTCACTTTGTTTAAACATAACGACAGGGGACATTGTAATAGGTGAATTGGTGTTTTATTTGGTGCAGGGATTACATTGTGCAGTTTACAGTGATGGGAGTGGGCTACTGGCGGTTGTACAATATGCAACATGGTTGCAGCATTTGTTGTCAGTAGTGGTATGTCCATCTATGTTTTACAGTGTTTGTTGTTGTTTTCACATGGTTTGGTTGTTGGTTCAGTGGGACACTTGGGGGACAGTTCTTGCCAGAATCACTTCTTTTAGGGGGCCTTGGTCTTGGCAGGTGTTCCTGTCCCATATCTGGGCCTGATGGACCATTTGGGTGCCTGGTGTTGGCCTGTACGGTTCGAGATGCATGTCTCCTGTGTGTCCTGAGATGGTGGAACATGTCCAGTTGCTGCTGTTGTTGTTCGGTCTGTATCTTGGCCTGTAGTAGGGGCTTCCTGGTCTGTGTGGGCCTCAGGCTGTGTTGGGACAAGGTGCAGCAGCGCACCTGCTATGGTGGCCATTGTGGAATGTGCAGTTTCCACTGCTCCATGGCCTCTTGGTGGTGTGCTAGCTGCATCCTTTGATTCTGCTCCAGGTTGGACACTATCTCGGCCAATCTGTCCTGGGTATGGTGATATGCTCCCAGGACCTCAGAGATCACGTCCTTGGCTGCAGCATCAATACTGTGGCCTCCCCCCTGGGCCAGTGATGCCCTCCCACCTGGGCCTAGCCCCCTGTGCCTGTGTCCATGCACAGGTCTGGCAGTACCACTTGTAATGAGGCCATCGTCTTCCTGGGTGTTAGTAGAGGGTGACTGTGGCCTCTGTCCATGTGTTCCACCAGTTTGTGGCCTGGATACACAGGTGTGGGGACAGTTGCCCTGGGCTGATGTTGTTGGCTGGGTGGTAGGGGTGTCAGTGGTGTCCTGGGTGGGGCTGCTTGATGATGACAGTCCAGGACTGTGTGAGGGGCCAGGGTGATCGTCAATCCAGGATTCCATCCCCAGTGTCCTGGGAGGTGCCTAAGTCTCCCTGTGGGGCACTGCCACTCCTATTCCTGTCTGTCAGGGTGGCATGTGTGGTGCTGCCTGTTGGGGGGGAATGGACATGTCTGTTACAATTGCATGATCGGATGGGGTGCACAGGGCTGTTTTTTGTAGGTTTTCACACTTTAGGGCCATGCAAGGTGCCTTTGTGAGGTTTGCATTTCATTTTGCTTTGGATGTGGGGGTGCATTGTGAGTGGTGTAGTCCCTTTGTGATTCCTTGCAGGGGTAGGTGGCTGTGCACAGGGGGAGGGATGTGGGTTTGTGGGCATGCAGGGTGACTGGATGTGGTGATTGTGGCCTGGGTGGGGTAATGGTCCTGGTGGCCGTTGGACGGGTGGGGTGGTGCATGCATTACAGGTGTGATGGATATGGGGTAAATGTAGACAACTTACCTGAGTCCATTCCTCCAGTGAGTCCCTCAGGGAGCAGGATGGCCACTACCTTTTCCTCCCAGTCAGTGTAGTTGGGTGGTGTTGGTGGAGGTCCTCCCCCAGTCTTCTGGACTGCAATGTTGTGCCGGGATGTCATGGACCTGACCTTCCCACGCAGGTCGTTCCATCTCTTGCAGATGTCGTCCCTGGTGCGTGTATGGTGTCCCACTGCATTGACCGTGTTCACTATTGTCTGCCATAGCTCCATCTTTCTGGCGATGGGTGTATGCTGGACCTGTGCCCCGAATAATTGTGGCTCAACCTTCAGTATCTCGTCCACCATGGTCCTTAGCTCCCTTTCTGTGAAGTGTGGGTGTTTGGGGGTGCCATGGTGTGTGTTGTGAATGGTGTCTTGTGTGGATCTAGGTGAGGGTGCTGTTGTGTGGTTAGGTGTGTGAGTGATGTGATGTGGCATTCAGTGTCTGCCTGTAGTGTTGTCCATCTGACTTCTCCTATTGGTGATGCAAAGGAGTGTGAGGTGTGTCTGTGAGTGTTTTATAGTGTTGTGGATGTGTGTCAGGTGTGTGGGTTTCAAACTTGCCAATGTGTGCATTTCTTACTGTTGGGTTCATTTGCCACCCGTGGCGGTCTGTACCGCCAATGGTCGTTCGGCTTCCACTGACCGCTGCAGTGATTTGTGCTTCATTCTTTGGAGGGTGGGGTGTTCATGTGCACGGTGGTGGCGAGGTGGGAGCTCCAGCATTTCCACCGACAAGGTCCTGGTGGTGACTGGTGGCAGGGAGATTTTTGTTGGTTTCTCATTTTTGCATTATTATATGGCGGGATTCGATTCACCGCGAATGGGGGTTTTCTGTTCGCCGTCACCACCGTGGTCGACGGTGTTTACCGCCGTGCTCATAATGAGGGCCAAAGTGTCTTTAGTCTCTTAAAAGCAACAAATGTCTCCTGCAAGCACAAAGTACCTGGGTTGCGTTCAAAATCTGCGCAAGGAACCGAAGAGGAGGAGATGCGTGTAAAACAGGGAGGTGTGCGTTGATTTCTCGAGCCGCACATGGCAATGCGTCACTTTTTTTTCACATAGGGAAGGCTTTGCATCGATTTCTGGCACTCGGTCTTAGATGCTCTTCGGGTTGTGGGGTTTCGAGCTCCCCAGGGACGATGCATGGAAATCCGGCACTAAAAGGATGAAGTCACAGGGGCTGCGTCGATCTGGTTGGCGCTGCGTGGAAATTTCTATTGCACGGCAGGTGGTGCGTCGATTCTTCTCAGGAAGTTGGGCTGCTTCGTTCCAGCACGGCTGTGCATCGATCCAATGGGCCGTGCGTAAAATTTCCGGTCGCTATGCTGGTGCTGCATCGATCTTCTCCTCAAGATGTCGGGCTGCGTCATTTCAATTCAGCGTGCAGTGAATTTTTCACCGCGATGCAGGCTGTGCGTCGTTTTCTGACGGCTGTGTGGCAATTTACGTGGCACAGGGAGTTCTTCTTGCAGGAATGAAATCATTTGGTCCTGAGACTTCAGGGAACATGAGGCAAGCTCTATCCAAGCCCTTAAAGAGCACTTCCCAGCACAGCCAGAGAGCAGCAAGGCAGCAGGGCAACAGCAAGGCAGCATTACTTCTCAGAAAGCAGTCAGGTTAGTCCTTTGGGCAGCCAGGCAGTTCTTGGCAGGTTGCAGGTTCTGGTTCAGGTTTTCTTCTCCAGGAAGTGTCTGAGTTGGTAGGGGCAGAGGCCCTGTTTAAATACCGAAATGTGCCTTTGAAGTGGGGGAGACTTCAAAGAGTGGCTTAGAAGTGCACAAGGTCCCCTTTCAGTTCAATCCTGTCTTCCAGGGTCCCAATAGTCCTTGGTGTGAGGGCAGGCTACTGTCCTTTGACATGTAAGTGCCAGGCCCTCCACCCTCCCAGCTCAGGAAGACCCATTCAATATACAGATATATGCATGTGAGGCTGAGCATCCTGTGTTTGGGGTTTGTCTGAGTGAATGCACAAGGGAGCCGTCAGCTGAATCTAGCCAGACTTGGATTGTAAGGCACAGAAGGATTTAAGTGCAGAGAAATGCTCACTTTCTAAAAGTGGCATTTCTAAAATACTAATATTAAATCCAACTTCACCAGTCAGCAGGATTTTGTATTACCATTCTGGACATACTAAATATGACCTTCCTACTCCTTTCAGATCAGAAGCTACCACTCAAACAGTATATGCGGGTAGCCCTAATGTTAGCCTATGAAAGGAGCAGGCCTCATAGCAGTGCAAAACTAATTTAGGAGTTTTACACTACCAGGACATGTAAACTATACAGGTACATGTCCTGCCTTTGGTCTACACAGCACCCTGCCGCATGGGTTGCCTAGGGCCTACCTTAGGGGTGCATTATATGTAGAAAAAGGGAGGTTTTAGGCTTTGCAAGTACTTTTAAATGCCAAGTCGAATTGGCAGTGAAACTGCACACACAGGCCTTGCAATGGCAGGCCTAAGACATGGTTAAGGGGCTACTTAAGTGGGTGGCACAAGCAGTGCTGCGGGTCCACTAGTAGCATTTAATCTACAGGCCCTAGGCACATATAGTGCACTTTACTAGGGACTTATAAGTAAATTAAATAAGCCACTTGGGTATAATCCAATGTCATCATGTTTAAGAGAGAAAACGTATGTACTTTAGCACTGGTTAGCAGTGGTAAAGTATGCAGAGTCCTAAAACAAGCAAAAACAGTGTCCCAAAAGTGGAGGGAGGCAGGCAAAAAGTTAGCGGTGACCACCCTAAGGCTGTCTGGTCTAGCATTGATGCAAAACTGCGCTAACGCAATAGCATCAAAACAGACTCAAACAGAGCAAATAGTGCAAAGGAGCCCTAATATGGATCCCAGAAGCCAGGAGAGACCCCCGGGGAGACCCCAGTCAACCAGGAACCAACCAGCAGGACACAGACAAGACCCAGGGGACGGAGAAGGAAAAGGAGGAAGTGTTTGTTTCAGCGCAGAGGAGCAGGAAGTACTGGTGACAGAGATAATGGAGCATCAGAATCACCTCTTCGTCACCTCTAAATTGCCAATTGGAAGGAGAGAGGCTATATGGCAGCAGATTGTGGATAAGATCAACATTGTGGCATAGGTTAGGAGAACTGTGACTGAGTGCATAAAACACTGGCATGACTGCTAGAGAAAGACCCAGGAAAAAATAACATGGAACAGGAAGGCAACACTGCAAACAGGAGGTTGGAGTTCAGCACCGCAAGAGGACATGGATGAGATGGAGGAGATGGTTGCAGCGGTCTTCCCGGAAGACATCGTCACGGGGATACAAGGACAGGACAGCACAGAACACCAGGAAACACCACAAATGCAGGGTAAGGTGCATGGGGGAAATATATGCATACATGTCAAGTGCAAAAAGGGGAAGGCACGTAGGAAATGGTTATGAACGATTGTAATCAATAAAAATCCATTAGTCAAAACTTTATGTACAGTATAAACAATTATGTACACCAACCAATCCAGTCCGGGTAGTGCACCATTCATAGTCCGTGGACCACTGGGACAAAAATGCATGGGTGAGGCCCACACTAGATTCCAAACTCGAAACGGAGAGAACACTGCTGTGGCATCAGATCGAAATGAAACAGGCACCTCAGGGGGAAGGGAAGGGGGCATCTCAGCCGGATGAGTGCACAACGCCAGCTCCACGAGGAGGCTCCATGGTCATTGATGTATCCTGGGGAGTGCAAAGCCACAGTATCGCAAGTCTGTCCAGTGGCTGGGTTGCCCACTGCTTTACCCTGTGGAGTGCAAAGCCACAGTCTCTCAAGTCTCTCCAGTGGGTGGGTTGCCCACTGGTTTATCATGGGGAGTGCAAAGTCACAGTCTCTCAAGTCTCTCCAGTGGGTGGGTTGCCCACTGCTTTATCCTGGGGAGTGCAAAGCCACAGTATCACAAGTGGATGCCCTTCTCCACTGGTTCTGGAGGGGGCTTTGTGCCCAGAGTGCTTCGTCCTGCCAAGGACTGAGGTAGTGGATGTGATTCTCCACTGGTTCTGGAGGGGGCTTTGTGCCCAGAGTGCTTCATCCTGCCAAGGACTGAGGTAGTGGATGCCTTTCTCCACTGGTTCTGGAGGGAGCTTTGTGCCCAGAGTGCTTCATCCTGCCAAGAACTCAGGTAGTAGATGTGATTCTCCACTGGTTCTGGAGGGAGCTTTGTGCGCTGAGTGCTTCATCCTGCCAAGGACTGAGGTAGTGGATGCCTTTCTTCACTGGTTCTGGAGGGGGCTTTGTGTCCAGAGTGCTTCATTCTGCCAAGGACTCAGGTAGTGGATGTGATTCTCCACTGGTTCTGGAGGGAGCTTTGTGCGCTGAGTGCTTCATCCTGCCAAGAACTGAGGTAGTGGATGCCTTTCTTCACTGGTTCTGGAGGGGGCTTTGTGCCCAGAGTGCTTCATTCTGCCAAGGACTGAGGTAGTGGATGTGACACTCCACTGACGGTGGTGCAACATGCAAGCTGCCCATGCTCCTGGAACTGATTACCAGCCTCGTACGATTGACCACTGGGGATGGCAGCCATGTTTGCGGTGGTGCCATTGGCTCAGGATGTTGCAGGGCCGCTGGTGGTGCTGCCGGCAGTGTCAGCAGCAGCGGTGCTGGTGGCGGGCTCCCTGACTGCGGTGCTGGCGGCGGTGTCAGTAGCGGCGGTGCTGGTGGTGGGCTGACTGACGGTGGTGCTGGTGAAGGGCTCAGAGTCTGGGGTGCTGGAGGCGGTGTCAGTAGCGGCGGTGGGGGTGGTGGGCTCACTGACTGCGGTGCTGGCGGCGGTGTTAGTAGCGGCAGTGCTGGTGGCAGGCTCACTGACGGCGGTGCTGGTGAAGGGCTCAGTGTCTGGGGTGCTGGCGGCATTGTCAGTAACGGTGGTGCTGGTGGCGGGCTCACTGACGGCAGTGCTGGTGAAGGGCTCAGTGTCTGGGGTGCTGGCGGCGGTATCAGTGGCGGTCTTGTCCGCCGTGCAGGTTGGCATTGACGTGGACCTGCCTTTGATTTTCAGGCCCTTCCCCACCTTGGGGATGCTGCCTTGCCACTTTCAATTTTTGTCTTGACTGAGCCCTTGGTAGCAGGTGTTTTGGCCTTCTCCCACCGGGATGTGGGCAACTTTTTCTGTTTTGGAGGTGGCTGAATGTCCTTGCCCTCGCTCCTTGGGACACTGGCAGCCCTGTTGCTTGGTGCACTCCAAAATCCCGTTATTGCTGGCACCACTGTGACCGGTGATGTGGTGGCTGAGGTGCTGAGTTGGGACCTGGAAAGGCGGGCCCTAGGGGACGGACGGGTAGATGGAGGGGGTATGGGAGTAGAGGAAGTTGTGGTTGTAGGAGGTGTTCGTTTTGTGACTTTGGGTGAAGGGCTGTAGGCTGTTGTGAGGTGGATGGCTGTTGTGTGGGTGTGTGACTGCATTTGTGTACTTTGAGAGGAGGGCTCACAGACACACTGGGAGAGGACACAGGGGATGTGTGAATGGTAGTGGGGGTGGTGTGTGCACGTGAGCGGTCTGTGGTGATGGGCGTGCTGGTGATGGAGGTAGTGGCTGAGGATGTAGTGCATGCAGGTGTGAGTGGAGACGAGACTGGGAGGGAGGAGGAAGATGTGGAGGAGGGGTACACAGTGGAGGCAGTGGATGCTGGTATGTGTGCATGGGTATGATGCTTGTGTGAGTGCCTGTGGGATGTGTGGTGCTTATGTTTGCCTGAGCCACCCTTGTGTGTTGAGGTGTGTGCATGCTGGTCTGATGGTGTGCTTGGGATAGGCTGAGGTACAGGGGATTGGGTCTGGGTGGAGGAAGTTGGAGGGGGGAGGCTGGACACAGGGACAATGGCTGCTATCAGTGCTGAGGCCAGAGCCTGAAATGATCTCTGTTGGGCTGCCTGGCCAGAATGAATGCCCTCCAGGTATGCATTTGTTTGTTGCAACTGCCTCTCGACACCTTGGATGGCATTCAGAATGGTAGACTGCCCAACAGTGAGGGATCTCAGGAGGTCAATGGCCTCCTCACTGAGGGCAGCAGGGCTGACTGGGGCAGGGCCTGAGGTGCCTGGGGCGAAGGAGATACCCACCCTCCTGGGTGAGCGGCCACGGGACACACAATGAGGGGCTGCTGGGAGGGCGGTGCTGGTAGGAGGGGTGGCGGCTGTACCTGTAGATGCAGTGGGCACAGAGGGGCCTGCCACCGCAAGGGAGCTCCCATCAGAGGAGGAGTCAGTGTCGCTGGTCTCTGCTCCTGTCCTCACCGTGGAGCTCCCCTCGCCCTCCATCCCACTGGTGACTTCAGACTCCGTTGTCTCGGCCTTCAGGGCCATGTGGGATGCAGCTCCCTCCTGCTCCGGTGGCACTGCTTCTCCGCCTGATGATGCTAAAGCACACAAGAACAGGGAGACCACAAAAAGGGAGGGGGGAGAAAGAAGAAAGACATGTTCAGTGCATGCAATACCGCTACCGTTGGCGGACACTACAGACACAGCAGCCCTCTGCACTACACCATGCACTTAGAGTTCCCTAATTAATCACAGGGACATGTGGTACAAGGCCTATGCCCGATTGCTGCACACATGGAGGTCACAGGAGCCTGACTAGGTATAGATGGCTCTTACCACTGGTGGGGTTGGGGTGCCACATAGCCTGCCTCACAAAGGGTCCTTGCCTACAAACCTCGCCTTGCCCTAGAGGAACCCACTGCTTTGCTCCCCCAACCAGACACCTCCTAATGCACGCAGAGTCAGCTGAATGAGAGTGTACTCACCCCATTGTGGCTGCTGTGATGCCCTCAAGTGCCCATCCAACTCCGGATACGCCACCGCCAGGATCCGGAACATCAGGGGGGTCATGGTGCGACGGGCACCCCTCCCACGTTGGGAGGCCATCTCCAGCTGGGCCTCCGCCATCTTCTTGCTCCAGCGGCGAATGTCCTCCCATCTTTTACGGCAATGGGTGCTCTCTCTGTGGTGGACCCCCAGGGTCCGGACGTCCTTGGCGATGGCACGCCAAATATCCTTCTTCTGGTGGGCGCTGAGCTAGAGGAATAGTACAGTGGAAAATGAAAAACTTTAACCGTCCGGACCGTCACAGTCATTGGCCCACGTTCCCACCCTTGCCCTGACACACATACACTCACCGTCCGCTCATGCAGGCCTCAATCCCCCTGTATCTTCCATCCACACCACTCCAAACAGGCATTGCCCATACAGCATGCTCACAGTGCACTCACCTGTTTGTCTGGAGGACCGTAGAGTAGCGTGTACTGGGGGAGGACCCCATCCACTAAATTGTCCAACTCCTCCGAAGTGAAGGTAGGGGCCCTTTCCCCAGACACATGAGCCATCGTCGCTTCCAGAGTGAGTTTACAGCAGCACTTGCAGTGTAGGTCCTCTCCTGTCGAAGGTCAGGTAACAAGTGAGTGAACTGAGTGAAAATGGCGGTCACTTCCGCGGCGGTGCGTACCGTCACCGCCGGCGTACATCGTCATTGGCTCCTGGGACCCATAGGGCCCAATGTTAACCAATGCAGGATTGCACCGCGTTCTTCGACCGCCTACCGCGATGGTGTACAACGCCAGCACAGTTACCTCATATCCCCTTGTCCCACATTGCAGGTCAGGCAGCTGCCATTTCAGGGGGCCACATGGCATTATTTTTTAATGCATCACACATATCTAGGCCTTGCACACACACAGAGACAGGCACATAGGGGATTGACAAATGTGTGCAATAAATTATTTTTTTACTACCTCAGGGCCTGATTCGGACCCCGGCGGTCAAGGACCGCCGGGGACGGGGTCTGCGGGAGCACCGCCAACAGGCTGGCGGTGCTCCCCAGGGTATTCTGACCGCGGCGGTTCAGCCGCGGCCAGAAAGGGAAAACCGGCGGTCTCCCGCCGGTTTTCCGCTGCCCTGTAGAATCCTCCATAGCGGCGCAGCTTGCTGCACCGCCATGGGGATTCTGACCCCCATACCGCCATCCTGTTCCTGGCGGCTTCGGCCGCCAGGAACAGGATGGCGATATGGGGTGTCGTGGGGCCCCTGGGGGCCCCTGCAGTGCCCATGCCAATGGCATGGGCACTGCAGGGGCCCCCGTAAGAGGGCCCACCCTGAATTTCAGTGTCTGCTTAGCAGACACTGAAATTCGCGACGGGTGCTACTGCACCCGTCGCACATCCTCCACTCCGCCGGCTCCATTCGGAGCCGGCATCCTCATGGAGGGGAGTTTCCCACTGGGCTGGCGGGCGGCCTTTTGGCGGTCGCCCGCCAGCCCAGTGGGAAACCCAGAATACCCGCGGCGGTCTTTTGACCGCGCAGCGGTATTCTGGCGGTTCCCTCCAGGCGGGCGGCTCCCGCTGCCCGCCGGGGTCAGAATGACCCCCTAAGTGTTGGCTGACTCTGTGCTCGCTGTTCTCGTCCATAGGGCACGTCCACTGGGGAAGGTGAGGAGATGGCGGCATCCTCCGGAGTACAGACCGCTGGTGGACCTGTCCACAATGGAAGAGAGACATGTAATAGTCACCTACAGACTTGATCGTGCAACAGTCCATGAACTGTGTGCCCAGTTGGAGCCAGACCTGATTTCAGCTATCCGCCATCCCACAGGAATCCCCCCTCTAGTGCAGGTCCTGTCAGTACTCCATTTCCTGGCAAGTGGGTCTTTTCAAACTACAGTGGCCATAGCATCAGGGATGTCTCAGCCTCTGTTCTCAAACGTGTTGTCCAGAGTGTTGTCTGCCCGCAGCTACATCGTTTTCCCTCAGGTGGAAGATTTGCCTACAGTGAAAGGTGACTTCTATGCCCTGGGACATATCCCCAACATCATAGGTGCCATTGATGGGACACATGTGGCCTTGGTACCCCCCCAACCCCTGCAGGAGTGAACAGGTGTACAGAAACCGGAAGAGCTATCATTCAATGAATGTGCAGATGGTGTGTTTGGCTGACCAGTGCATCTCCCATGTGAATGCCAAGTTTCCTGGCTCAGTGCATGACGCTTACATTCTGAGGAATAGCAGCATCCCTTATGTGATGGGGCAACTCCAGAGGCACCGTGTGTGGCTAATAGGTGAGGACAAGGGCCCTATACCTTGTGAATAGTTGTCTGGGTCTGGGGTTGTCCCTAAGGGTTAGTGTGTGTCTAATAGTTGTCCCTCGACATTTGCAGGTGACTCTGGGTACCCCAACCTGTCATGTTTCTGACACCAGTGAGAAATCCCAGGACAAGGGCAGAGGAACGCTACAATGAGGCACATGGGCGAACTAGGAGGATTATAGAAAGAACCTTCGGCCTCCTGAAGGCCAGGTTCCGGTGCCTTCATATGACCGGTGGTTCTCTGTACTGCTCACCAAAGAAGGTGTACCAGATCATCGTGGCCTGCTGTATGCTGCACAATTTGGCTTTGCGACGACAGGTGCCTTTTCTGCAGGAGGATGGTCCAGAAGGAGGTCTTATGGCAGCTGTGGAGCCTGTGGACAGTGAAGAAGAGGAGGCAGAAGAAGAGGATATCGACAAGAGAAACAACGTGATCCAGCAATACTTCCAGTGAGACACAGGTAAGAAGACATCACTGCCTCCTACATCTCATACAATTGCTAGACCTATCATATGTCTGTCACTTTCACCCAGTGTATGGACCCTGACCTGTCACTTTGCCTTTCCATTTCACAGATGTGGGTCCCACTGTGTGACCTCTGCTATGTTACCTCATGGACTAGAGATGTGTGACATAGGTATGTTGACAATACAATGGACATTGCTATTTTCCTCAGTTATAGCAAATACACATTTGTGAAAGCACAGACTGACTCCAGATTGTTTTGTGACTCAAGGGTGTTTATTAAAGTGCAAAATAGTGGAGGGGGTTGTAAAATGGTCAGGGGTGATGGTGGAGGAATGTCCATGGCAGAGTCCAGTTATTTGTCTCACAGGTGCATTGTCCAAAGGGGCATAGGAACTGGAGCTGGGGCAGTTTAAGGATGGACAGGGTGATGAAGTGGGATAGAAGGATAACATTCAGGGTGGTCTCATTTCTTGGCGGGGGTCTTGGCTTTGTTCTCTGTCTTTGTGCTGGATCTCAGGGACCGTTTGCGGGGTGGTTCTCCATCTGCAGGGGGTGGGGTGCTGGTGTCGTGGTCCTGTGGCGGTGCCTCCTGTCCACTAGCGCTGGTGGAGGTGGTGGGCAGTTCATCGTCCAGGCTATGGTCAGGGGCCCCTTGTTGTGCCACAGTGTCCCTCCTGGTGTTCACAAGGTCCTTCAGGACCCCTACAATGGTGACCAGGGTGGTGTTGATGGACTTGAATTCCTAACTGATCCCCAAATACTGTTCCTCCTGCAGCCGCTGGGTCTCCTGAAACTTTGCCAGTACTGTTGCCATTGTCTCCTGATAATGATGATACGCTCCCATGATGTTGGAGAGGGCCTCGTGGAGAGTGGGTTCCCTGGGCCTGTCCTCCCCCTGTCGCACAGCAGTCCTCCCAGTTCCCCGGATTTCCTGTTCCTTTGTCCCCTGAACCGTGTGCCCACTGCCACTGCCCCCAGGTCCCTGCTGTTCTTGGGTTTTTGGGTTTGCCTGGGTTCCCTGTAGTGGTGGACACACTGCTGCTTGATGTGTCCTGGGGACAGAGGGATGGGCCCGCTGGGTGGGTGCTGTGCTGGTGTTTCCTGAGGGGGGAGGCTCTGTGGTGGCATGTGCCAGTGTGTGGGGAACCGACTGTCCCGAGGTCCCAGATGGGCCGGGCTGGTCATCTTGATCCAGTTGGACAGAGCTGCTGTCATCACTGTGGGCCTCTTCTGTGGGGGGGTTGGACATGACTGGAACCTCCTGTCCAGTGACATTGGGTAGGGGTCCTGCAGGGGTGTAAAGGCATGATTATTGCATCTGTGTGTGCCATCGTGTGCAATGGGTGGGTGACCCTGTACCCCAGTGCTTACATTCTTGTGTAGGACCTTGTGTGATAATTGTTTTGGGGTCTGTGTGGGTATCTGTAGTGGACATGCTTTGGTGATGGGTGTCCATGCTTTGTTGTTGCATGCAGGGCTTGGTGTTGGGATGGGTGGTTTGTGATAGTGGGACATATGTGAGGTGTTGGAGTGATGGGGGTGAGGGTGGGGGTATGTGATAGCATGCAGGTAGGGTGGGGGATATGGTAAAAGGGTTGACTTACCAGAGTCCATTCCTCCTGCTACTCCTGCGAGGCCCTCAGAATGCAGTATAGCCAAGACCTGCTCCTCCAGTGTTGTTAGTTGTGGGGGAGGAGGTGGGGGTCCGCCGCCAGTCCTCTGAACTGCAATCTGGTGTCTTGAGACCACGGAACGCACCTTCCCCCGTAGGTCGTTCCACCTCTTCCTGATGTTATCCTGTGTTATTGGGTGCTGTCCCACTGCGTTGACCCTGTCCACGATTCTACGCTATAGCTCCATCTTCCTAGCAATGGAGGTGTGCTGTACCTGTGATCCGAATAGCTGTGGCTCTACCTGCATGATTTCCTCCATCATGACCCTGAGCTCCTCCTCAGAGACCCTGTTGTGTCTTTGCGGTGCCATGAGGTGGTGTGGGTGATGTGTGAGGTGGTGTGTGTTGTGATATGTCAGGGGATGTGTTTGTGTGTGTTGTGTGAGGTGCGTGGATGTTGTGTGAGTGATGGTGTTGTGTGCCTGTGGATGCTACTTTGTTGATGGTGGTGTCTCTCTCTGGCCTTCTTTAGCAATTCAGGTCGTAAGGGTTTGTGGGTGATGTGGGTGTGTGTTTTATATTGGATTGGGTGTGTGGGAGTGTTGTGTGTATGTGTATCAGGTGTGTGTATTTGGAATTGTCCAATGTGGTTGTGTTTTGTAAATGTGTGTGTAATTCAAGTGCGGCGGTGTGTACCGTCAATAGAATACCGCGCTTGAAAGACCGCTGCTTGGATTCGTGGGTCGTGATAGTGTGGGTGTATTCCTGTTGGCTTGACGGTGGAGGTTTTGTTATCGACAGTTTATCACTGACCTTTGGTGTGGCGGACTTGTGTGGGTGTCTAGATTTTGGCGGATTCCGAGCTGTGGGTCGTAATAGCTGTAGCAGAATTCCGCCACTGCAGCGGTGTGTTGGCGGTCTTCTGCACGGTGGTAAGCGGGGTTTACCGCCAATGTTGTAATGAGGGCCATAATGATGCAGAACTGAAATGTGAAAAGATGTTCCACAGATAGCAAACAGTAGGTCACAACAGTCACAGGCTGAGCCAACAACTATTTGGACACAACCATGTTAGACACATGGGAATGGGGAAATAAACACACACATACAACACATGGGGTGTGGCTGTCACATAATGATGGTTATTTCCACAACAACGGATGGGGGATGGTGCATGGGCAAGCCCAGTGTTGGTAAGACTGACATCGCAGTGTACCCATTGCATTTGGCAGTATTAGTCACACGTTGGGATGGCGCCTGGTAATATGTCTGCACATGGTAGCTCTGTGGGACACTTACTAGACATTATAGATGGATCAAATAGAGTCAGTGCCAGTTGGGCCTGCATTGGGTGAAACAGGACATGCTGCACTCAGCCCTGCAAATCAGGCTGTGGAAAGGGCAAAGGGCCAAGTGCATGGACTGTGCAGGGGCACCGAGGGCCACACCACACCACTTCACCTATAACCATGTCATGGGGGTTATACCGCCATGCAAAGGCTGGAGGAAATTTGGTGATATACCTGGAGGGTAGTGTAGAACGTATCACTGGTCTGGTGTCACAGGACAGATGCCATAGCCAGTGTGTCAGCTGCTGGTGACCTGCCATGTCCAGGCCTTTGGCCCATGAGGCATTGCACATTAACAACAGTTGTCACTAGCACCTGTGCTGTATGGGGTGAACAAATACACAGTGGCAGTCAGGTGTCCTTTGGACTGATGCACATGTAATATTAACCTACCTCAGGCCATGAAGCACAACTCCTCTGAATTGGCAATGTCCATTGACAAATTTACCATCAGGCACTGTCACAGACAGAATGATGTACACAGGAGAAATTTCATACCCATATTGCCCATTCCTTAGTTTGATTTTGGCAGATGGGTTAGTCCTTGAAAACATTGCTGAACAGATATCCACCATTTTTCAAGTGATTTAAGGCATGGTTTTAAGTTTGACATACCAATTACTCTATCACAGTGGTTCCCAACCTGTGGTCTGGGGACCCCTGGGGGTGAGTGGAGCCTCCTCAGGGGGTCCGCCACTGCCTAGAAAATTTAATAATATTAACAGATTAGGCCCCTCAGCTTTCAGTAATGAGTCAGTGCGGGATCCCCAGATTCCAATAATAATTCAGTGGGGGTCCCCAGGTTCAAGTAATGATAATGTGGTGGTCCACAGAAGTCATAAGGTTGGGAACCACTGCTCTATGACAAACATGACAAATAACCTGTTCATCTTATTACAAGTTCATTATATTATATGGTACCATAACAAGGTGTGCAGGATATCCTTTGCACTTGTGATGGATTAGCCACACACCAAACACTAAATTAGGCCCAAAGTGTACCCTACAACTAACGGTATAGAGGTGACACACTGTTTGAGATAGGAATACAATTATGCTATTGGCCTATATAGTATGCAGCAGTTGTGTGATTAAGTTTGCTTTCTTCTCCTAGAGCAAGTAAGGGAGAAATTGGCTAAATATGAAGCAATGTGCAGAAGGGACACTAGGAGTCTGAGGGAGGCACTGGCAGTGAGGGACTCAATGGCAATGAGGATGATGGGGCTGGCCAGCAGGACACACATGGTCTGAATATGAGGCCTCCTACTCAGGCCAGTCCCTCAGGGTGGTGGCCATGCCAACACAGGCCATATTATCCTTTCCTATATCTGCCATCAACACTGCCACCAGCACCACTCCTGTCCCCCCGTAGAAAGCCACATACCAGTTTGTAAATAGGCTGACATCCATCAGTCTTGGCACCTCTCTCTGCTGCCCCATCCTATCCTACCAGTGTCAGAGGAGGACCTAATAGTTCTAAAGAATCTCTCTGTGGGGCAGACATGCACTCTGCCCTGTCTTTCCTTACAGAGAATTTATCTTTCTTCTAGTACCTTCACAGGCACCATTCCTTGTGGCACTGCTGCCACTATTCCTTCTTCTGTTCCCATTACAATTCCTAACTCTATCCCACCTCCTTTCTCACCCAAATTCATGACCCATTTCAATCACCGGTCCCCATTCAAAGCCCTGACCACGTTAAAAAGCCCACCTCAATTTCACCTTCTGACCCAGCCCTGCCTACTCCTTTCAACATTCCACCTGTCCAAAAAAACACCCCATTCCTCTAAACATCCCCAATGTAATCCCCACACACATCAACATCCTCTGCTATATCAATGACACACAACTCATGCTCTCCCTCTCAGACACGACCCCCAACACAGAGAACAAGTTCAACACCTGCTTGTAGAACTAACCAATTGTATCAAGCTCAACACCTAAAAGACAGAAGTTGTGATAGTCCCCTAGAACATCTTGTCCCAGTACTCCAAGTGGTGGTTGGCTGATCTGAGACTGTCTCGCACTCACTCCAGGAACCTCAAAATCATAATTGACAGCAAACTAGACATAACAGCAGCAATCACCAGGATCACAGCATTCTGCTTCCACACCCTGAAGGTGCTGAAGAAAATCTTTAAATGGCTAAGTAGCAACACTCAAAAGACCATCACAAACACCCTCATCGCCAGCAAGCTGGCTGGCTGGCATGGAAACACTCACTATGGCAAAACAACTCACCAGAAGAATAGAGACTATTCAGAATTCAACAGCCAGGCTCACCTTCAACCTCCCACATATGTCCCACCTCAGGGAGCTCCACTGGCCCCCTTAATCACACCTTCAAAGCCATACAAAACACATGACCAGGACCTGAACAGGTGCATATCTTTCTACAAAACATCCAGACACCTTTGCAGTGCTGGACTCCTACTCATACACATCTCATACATTCATAGAAACAGATCCAGAGGATGGGCCTGCACCTAGATTGCTCAAAAAACATGGAACAACTCCCACTACACATCAGAGCATCCCTCTCTCTTTTGAAATTCCACAAGAAGCTGTAGATCTGGCTCTTTTATTAATCCCCTGTTTAACTGTGACACGGGTAGTTTTGCATCTGTTAAGCACCTGGATACCCACTGAGGTAATAGTACACTCTAAAAAATTCTCAAGACATATCCCCAAACACTGCCATGCTCCACAATTTAGTGGATTGTTGATGGACTTTCGGCTGTCAAACTGCCATGTCCTAAGTCTGATGGATGGAAGGACCTCCATGGTGGTGATGACACTTTTGGGAAAGCTCACCTCCAGTCGATTGTGATTGGCCTGAAATCACAACAAGGTTTTGGTCAACCATGAACAATGATTTGTAATTGGCACTTTACTTTTCCTTGATGCTTTTTGTCTCAAAACCCTAAACAAATCACATGAACGTTTCCCCGTATTACATGTTAGTCATTTTGGAGTCATTTTTCTATTTTCAGAAATTATTTTTGAGATTTTCATTGTTTATAATAGAAATAATAAAAATATTTAAAAAAAACATTGTGGGGGTAATATTGCCCGCAAACAGGCAGAAGTACTGTTTTTCTAATATATATGCAGGTCAAGGTAGGTAATATTATTAAATATAATCTGTAAAATTAATTGCTACGAATTATTATTACTATATATAAATAAATATTTATATAAATACTCACAGATATGTTGTATAAAAATATTGTATGAAATAATGAAACATTTTATTCTGACATTTTATTAGTTTCAAATATTGTAATATTTTATTGTAGAACTTAAAATACATATATAACACATTATAATATAATACAAGCACACACACTACACACACACACACACGCACACACACACAGGCACACATGTATTTATTGTAAGACCTTTGTCTTGGCATTAGAAAGTTAGTAAAGTGGGACTACATGTGCCACGGGACAGCAAATTAAATACTACTAGTAGGCTTGTAACACTGACTGCGTCACCAACCTAAGTAGCATTTTAAAAGTATCTCAGGCCTGCCAGTGCGGGCTGTGTGTGCAGTTTTAAACTGCCATTTCAACCTGACAAAGTATACTTTTCCCAGACCCAAATCCTGCACTTTAATACTTATATATCACATCTATGTAGGTCTTGAATTGTCCAGAGGGGAGAGGGCAACGTATTTAAAATAGTAGGCCATGTACCTTTATGTTTTACATTCCCTGGTTGTCAAAAACTCTTACTTTTGTTTTGCTACTGCAAGGCCTACTACTCCCATAGTATAACATGGGAGGTACCTTATTACCCGTGTAGTTTGCAAATAGGAATAGGTAACCCTTCCATCTTTGGAATCACAATTTAAAATCCTAACTTATGGTGAAGTCAGATTTTATTCTGCAGTTCTGAAAAGGCCATGTTCAGAATGTTGACCTTTTCTTGCCTTAGCCATTTAGTGCCTTGAGCCTGTAACTGGGTCACAAAACCAGGTGTAGCTGCCAGTTGAGCTTTGTGTAGTCCTTCTAGACAACCAAAAACAATAGGGAGCTTAGATGTCCCTGGATGGGCCATCACTGGCAGGATAAGAGGGAGGAACTTTGCACAGCCCCACTTATGCTTGAACAGGCTGTGTTATACCTTCGCACAAAGGGCTGCATACCCCCAGCAGTTAGTTTGGATCCAGGACAGGGAAGGGAGAATGCCTGGGGACTACAAGAAAGCTTCTAGAAGCTTCTCTTCTCACCAGATCAAAGACACAACTGTGTATAAACACTGGACCTCAGTCACCAAGCCTTAAGCACACTTCTGCACCTGTGGATACTGTGCCAGGAAAAAGGACTCTTGAGCTGCTGAAAGGACTGACACTCTTATGGACTACTACTTTGTAGGAGCTACTGCCATGTTGTGCTGACTTCCTGTCCTCCTGCCTGGGGAAGGAGAATTGTACTGGCAGCTTCATTGTGGACCTGGAACCCAAACATGTCTCCAATGGCTTGTCTGCTGGCCTTCTGATCAAAGCCACAGGCACAGAAAAAGCTCCTGAACATTCGGCACACATCCCTTGAACCATCTGCAGTTAGTTCCTGACCTACAAGTGGTGCTTCTCTGGTCCTGGCACCCTATGTGGATCGCATGCAATGAAAACAAGGCTTAGGACACCTCATGACTGCAAATAGGCCTGTTTGCACCGTGACCTCATCAGTTGCAACACAAATCAGTGTGAAGCTACATCAGCCTGACTCTTTGCAATGCAGCATCAACCGCTCATGGGGCCCGTCAAACTGAAGCTCTAGGAACACCCACCCATGATGACGCCAGCAAGGTCTTCATTCTTCGCCGACAGCCTCCTGCAACGCTCTCCCCCTGCTCCACACAGCCATTTGCAATGCAAACAGGACTCTTTGCACAAACTTGAGAAGGTAAAACTTCAGCAGAACTAGCCTGGGACTGTATCTGACCTGTGCTCCATCGCAGTTGGCTTGAACTTTTTACTTTGACCTAGTCCAGCTCGACCAATATGTCCTGAGTTGGCGCTTTGTGCTTTGAAGCGCTATTTTACTCTCTAATCTTTAAAAATCGATATCTAGAGATCTCCTTCTAGGACTGTTGTCATTTTAGCCTTGTTTGATTTGTTAATATCAGCTGTGGTTTTTCTAACCTGGTGTTAGAGCTTTGTTGTGTGGTGTTTTCAATGTTTTACTGTTGCACTAATACTTTACACATTTCCTCTCTGTTAAGCCAGACTGCTCTGTACCAAGCTACCAGGGGGTTCAGCACAGGTTAACTGGGGGTTTGCTTGTGCCTTACCCTATATATTCATGCAAACAAGAAGGCAGGAAACTCCATGTAGTTCCCAAGTTAAAGTGAAGAGAAACGCTTACACATGGAGAACCCTACAACACCACCAACACTCTGAAGTTGCTCACCTTAAGGGGCATATTTATACTCCGTTTGCGCCAAATGTGCGTCAAAAATTTTGACGCACATTCAACGCAAACGTTGCCCCATATTTAAACCCGGACGCCCGAGCCGGCGCAAAAGGTAGATGGCGCTATGTGCGTCAGTTTCTGGAAGCGGCACCCCGCCCTGCGTTAATGACATGCAGGGTAGGCGGTGCGTCGTATTTATGCTTCCGGGCAAAAATGACTCCCGGGCCGTAGGCGGCGCAAAAAAATGACGCAAAGCACGAATAACGTGAAATGTTAACGCCTGGGTCAGGGCAGGCGTTAAAATGGGGCAAACACACCTGTACTAAATCAGAACACACAGAACAAACAACAGAGCAGCAGAGCAGCAACAGGGAGACATGGAGGTGCTTTTTCTTCAGCGTGCACGTAGACGCAGAGCCCTGCAGCAACAACAGCAGCTACAACAACAACAGCAGGGACCCCAAAGACAGCGCAGAAGGCAGGAGAGGATATTCCGCCCAAGAACAACCCTGCATGGCCTCAGGGAACGGGACATCATCCAGAGGTACCGGTTGAACTGGCAGGCCATTCAGCAGCTGCTGAGAAATATTGAACAGCAGTTGGCCCCCACTTTAGTGACTCCCCGCACTATCCCAACAGAAACAAAGCTGCTTGCCGTACTTCACTTGCTGGCAAGTGGCTCGTTTCAGACAACTGGTGCCCTGGTTGGTGGAATATCACAACCATCATTCTCCGCATTCCTGCCTAAAGTACTGGATGCCATCATTCGCCTGACACCCCGCCACATCTGCTTCCCAAACACACTGCAGAAGCAGCAGGAAACTAAACAGGGGTTCTACGCAATCAGTGGCTTCCTGCACGTCCTTGGTGCAATCGACTGCACACACGTACGCCTTGTGCCACCTGCTGCAACAGAACACCTCTACCGCAACAGGAAGCACACACATTCAATCAACGTGCAGGCCATAGTCGATCACCAAGGACTGATCAGCAACATTGTGGCTAAATATCCTGGGAGTGTACATGACGCATTCATCTTCCGTCACAGCACCATCAACCAACACTTCCAGGATGGACGATATGGCAATGGACTACTTGTTGGTAAGGACAAAAACCAAACTCATATACAAACTGCACAGAAACCCTCTGGGACAAACAACACATACACCACAATAGCAACTCACATCACTAGCCATGGTACTCACATCACTAGCCATGTTTCAGAAGTCACCATTGAACCTGTCACACATTGGAATTTACTCTACAGCTTAATGTGAAGACATTAATGACTGTGGTTGCCCAAATGTCACCTTCCAAATTGGAAGTCTCACAATAACCTGTTCACTAATACAATGCATACGTTTAAAGGTATGGGATGGCCTGGGTATGTTCATATGAACGTTTCAAATACACTTTCATGTTTCAACTCTGCATGGAACTATCATCACAACCCCAGTGAGGACACACGGACACCTGTATCACAAGTCACAATGCTAGGGAGGGCACACTGTACTGGAAAAACAAATACATACTGCTGACAAACAGTTAGCCAACAAACACTTGCTCAGCCAAGGAAAAAAACTCAATGCAAAAATTTTCACCAACAACCATAGGTCGTCACATTAGTACACAAAAGAGTCACAGACAACACAAGACAACTACTGCCATCAAAGATCCGTACAACAGTGCCTCCTACATCTAATTGATCCCATTCTGTGTTTCTCTTTCAGCTGATCAGGGGTATGGCATCCAGCCTTGGATAATGACACCATTTGGGAACCCAAATACTGCTGCTGAGCGGGCATACAATGACGCCCACAAGAGGACACACAGCATTGTGGAGCGGACCTTTGGGATCCTAAAGTCAAGGTTCCGCTGCCTTGACATCACTGGCGGTAGCCTACTCTATTCCCCAGAGATGGTCTGTAAGATCATACTCACTTGTGCCATATTGCACAATACATGTGTAAAAAGGAATATTCCCCTCCTTGAACTGGACCCAGACATGACTCAGGATGACGAAGAGGAGGATGCTGGCCTGCAACAGGAGGGGGAACAACCTAACACGGCAGCAGGAGTGCATAGGCGCCAACAGCTTGTCAATAATATTTTTTCATAATGTATCATAATAACTTGTATTCCACACTTGTAAATAAACACAGATAACAAACACCACATCATGCTTTGGCCTATGCATTTCTGACCATCTTTAGTTTGATATTGCTGAAGAAGAATGTTGTCTCATTGAGCAATAATGCTATAACAATCATGACAACCAAAATTCACATCACAAATGTATGCACAGAGGGTAGGATGTGACATGATACATTAACATACACAGAGGCCAACAGGAGTCCAAATGTGGCAATTACACATGCCGGATCCAAACACCTGAGACAGTGCCTCACCCAGCCCAAAAATTTAGATCATTTGAAAGTCACATCACACGTGTTCAGAGACAGGGTGGGACCATCCATGTGTACGTGACCATGTCATCAATGGCTTCTCTCAAGTGTGTGATATGAGCAATACACAATTGGAACAACATTAGGTGCCACTAACTCAGGAGGAGACCATGAAGTCACAGTGACAACATACACCCAGACAGGTGATAGTGGATCCACATTCCAACACACATGTACACATATGTCATACAATCAACCTAATATCTGAAAGTAGACCATCACAGTTGTGTCCCAGTTTGAACCTAGCAGGAAGAATGTAACATGCCACTAAACCAGGTAATGCAGAAAGGGACACAGACAACAACTAAATAATTTTCATCAGCACATCAGGAACGCTGAGAGTCTTGCAAACATAGTCATTGGAAAATGGTATGCAAGTTTGCTCCAAATCATCATTACTGCAAACGTCAAATGGGCTAATGAGATGAATGAATGGTCAACAGTCATTCATACCATATGGCCTTACATTAGCCTGCTGCTGCAGGTTTGCCATAAGATAATAAATAAAACACATGGATACAGTAGCTATTCAGGATGGTCAAATCCTAGGGTGCTGGGGGCCTAAGTCCACCTCTACCGCCCCCCAAAAATACAAGAATCTTGTACTTGTGAACTAAACACATGCATAAGGCACATGTGTGGGCTACATGTCAATAGTCCAACACAAATCAGAAACACAAAATCATAATGGGACATGGTTAGCCCCATAAAAACTGTAAATGACTATTGCACTCCCTGTTAGGACTACAGATAAAAGCATCACCATCATAATTGTGGACACATTTTGGAGAAGGAATACATCATGGTATCCCATCCATCATTTCAAAATAGCCATCAGCAATTACCCAAAATATGTTGACAAATATGGTCAATACATTATTTACTGTATCCTAAACATTACAGTGTGAATGCCTTCTATACATACAACAACGGACATGTGTCATATCCAACCACAAATGTGTATCACATAGCACCGTTTGACCATGACAAATCACCTTCCGCAAGTTAAAAACATGAAGACATAATAAAAGAATTTGGTAAAAATTCTACGCATACAGCATGGGCGTCATAATTTGTTCATGTACATGAGTGCACAGAATGCAGAGTCAAATATAACTGTATCCAAAAGTTTCACATATTTAGCCATCAAAGTATAATTTACATCATATATTTTTTTGACTCAGCATCATGTGCACTCTTGTACGTGGAAAAAATATGACGGACATGATGTATGCGTGGTAAAATTGACGCAACATGGACAATATGTTGGTCATCTCATGTACATTAAAAAATTATTAATATTCATATCATATTTTTTGACTCAGCATCATGTGCACTACTGTACTTGGAAAAAAATTACGGCCATGAGGTATGCGTGGTAAAATTGACGCAACATGGACAATATGTTGGTCATCTCATGTACATTAAAAAATTATTAATATTCATATCATAATTTTTGACTCGCCATCATGTGCAATGTTATGCGTAAAAAAAAATGACGCACAATTGTGTATGCGTGAAAATATGACGCATAACGGGAAAATAAAAACGGCGGCCATTTTCTCAAGGAAGTGATGTAATAGGATATCCTGTTTACAAAATCTGTACTGGGAGTTAACTTTCACTTTGCAGTCTCAGATTTATCTGGACTGTGTGGTTGTGTGAAAGGTGTTGTCCTGTGTTTTACTGCTTTTGTGTCCTGTGTACCTTGTATTTTGTCTTTTTGTGAATCTATTCTTGTTGCATAACATTGTCTCAGTCTGTTTTGTCTATTCCTGTTTTTGTTTGTATTGTCTGTGGGAGTCTGTTGTGGGTAGCATAGTTTTTGGGGTTAGTTGGGCTATTTTTCTCCTTTTTCATTCTCCTTCACACCTCTACCTTTCCCCATTTCCCACTTTTACTTTCTTATTTCATTTGTGAATTACTCTTGCTGTCAATATGTCAGGTAGGCCTCGCCTGTCCAGGATGGGTGAGGATGAATTGGGGGGATTCATATGGCTAGTTTGCCATTTCCTCCCACTGATGCTGGAGGCTGGGGGCCGTGTGATACAGGAGTATCACACGGAGGCAAGGAAAATCCGGTGGGAGAAGGTGCGCCATCACCTGGTCCGGGTCTACGGGAGCATGCGCAATGTCCATCAATTGACGCACCGCTGGGCAAATCTGATAACCAGGGAACAGGACCTGCTGGACCACCTGGGAATCAGGATTGGTGGCCATGTTGGTGAGTACAAATCAATTACATGGGAATAATAGAAATCTGTGTGGGAACATGTGATGATTGTTACCCAATCTGCTAGATAAGTAGCTGACTGTGTGTAATGCTAGGGAAACCTAGGCCCATGTTTATACACATATATCCCCATTTTTTAACCACATTTTCACGCAAAAACAGCAGCAACTTACAACAAATATCTGTATTTTGCAAGTTTGCCCCCACTCTGCGTGACAACATGATGCAGATGCTGCGCTACAAAGGTATACATATGTGCCCTAATGTGTATTTGTTGCACAATGTGTATGAAGACCAATGCTAGCAGTCAGATGGCTCATTTTTCTACACATACCAGATGCCTGTAGCTGTATGTAATGTAGTGTTGCATTTGTGTCAGACAAGCAACACGTTAACGGCTCTATTTGTACTCTACAGGTCATAATGGCCAGTGAGTAAGTCATGTAGAAACAACATACCTACATATGTAGACGCCATAGCTAGACAGAAAATTTGAAACCCATGATGATGCTATACATGTGTGGTGCCTTCACGTCACATGAAGTTAGATATGTTGTCCACAGATATGTCACATGTGTGTGTGGTTGCTGTGTGTTGAACATGTCCACCTAGCCTGTTTGATTGTGAGTGGTCATGCAGTCCTCATTGAACCAGTTTTGGGATGTCTCTCTGGGATGCACATGCTGAGATGTATGGATAACATTATTGTTGGGGCATACTAATGGAGGGTTAACATGGACGACACCTGACTGTCCTTGCCACTGCATGTGTGTAGTAGGGTGTGTAACTGTAGCAGGAGACTCATCCAATGTTAATGTTGAATACAAAGTCATCCATGCAGTAGGAGCATGTGGGAAAGTGTATCATTACCATGTCATATTCACACAGTGTCATTGTAACAGAAATTATTTGTCAGTTCACCCAGTCTGAGTATATTCTTCCTTTCATGCTTTACAGGTGGACCAGCCCCGTACACTGTGGGAGAGGTGGCACATTTTGAGGACCTCGATGCCTACAGTGAGTGTCGCCTGAGTGCTATTTTCATTGTTTGGTAATGAAGCATGATGGACTACTGTGTGTTCAAGAGAATTCATGATTTGATGCGCTGGCCGTTCATTGGCATTGTTGTTTTAGTGTGATATCAAATAGGACTTATGTTTCTGTAAAGCAATACCTAGCCATCTCTCAGATTGAGGGGCTGTAAGTCATTCCAGTTGGGCCGCAATGGGGAATGGGATGACTCATTTGGAATACACTGGTCAATGTAAGACTTGGTCGGGGACTTGGCATGAACTGAGTCTGCATATCAGACTGACAGTCTCCCATATAGCTTAGGCACATGGCTTTGATCACAAGTGCTTCTTCCTAGTTGAGGATGGACTGTGTACACTGTAGGTTGGATCTTCCGGGAGCATGTACTTCCACAAGGTGAACTAGAAGTGTGTGTGACTTGAGTGCAATGGCCTAGGTGTTCTGTCGAATCATGAGAATGGGTGTTCTACCTCCTCTGTGTGTGTTGTAAAACATGCCTCACTGATAGTATGTCACGTTGGCCTAAGTCATATCATTTTGACATGTGTGGACCTTGGATGTGACAATGTTTGGCTGACTCCAACGTGTTGCTAGCCATTCATAGGTGTTGTGTGTGAAGGAACATACTTGTTGAACTTTCTATACACTCCTGGGTGTGCATTGAACATGAGATTGTTGGTTGTTCTTCCCACACCACCCTCAAAGACTGGCATGTTAATGTGAAACAGGGTACCTAGGACTGTAGCAACCAGTATGTTACACGTACTTGACACCTTTTGTGACTTGAGTTAGTACCTAGGGCCAGATGTTGCAAACTGTTTACAAGTTGCAAATGTCATAAATTTCTGTTTGTGAGTTGCAAACGTCTGTTTCCTATTCCGAAATGTATTTGGTCATTATGAACATATTTGCAAAATGCTTTTCCAAATCCAAAATATGAAGGGGTTTTCCAGACCTATTTGCAACTCACAGTGGTATGCAATTCCATTTGCAACCGAGTACGTGGTTGCAAAGTGAGTCGCAGTTATCATCCACTTGAAGTGGATGGTAACCCACTTGCTAACTGGAAGGGGTCTCCATTGTAACCCTTCACCTTTGTGAGTGGACCTAAATAATCCTGTACAAAACAGCCAGTGGTCCAAGGGACCACAAACTGACGTGAAATTATCCAAGATTGAAGTTGTTGTAATTTATTTCTAAGTGCAGCTCATTTTCCTTTCAGGTAAACGGCCTACACTTGGGGAAAAATAACCTGCTTTATTTAAAAGCAGTCATGGCCATGGAGGTCTGCTGTTCCCAGCAGGCCTCCATCCCCGTGAGTGCCCATAGTCGCTAAGGTGGCGCAACTTGGAACCCACATCATTGATGTTAATGAGGTGGGTCTTAGCGACCCCATAGCGACTCGCAGGCGGTGTCAGAGACACCGTTCTGCATTGCAAATTGCTAGTCGCATTTTCCAAATTCCTACATCTGGCCCCTAGTGTAGACATTTGGTTATGGCCCATGGGTTCAATCTTAGCACACAACTAATTCCAAATGGCATTGAGTGAGGAGTGTGATTGTTATCACACAGAGTGACATATGTAGTGAAGTCAGTATGCGGAAGAGGTGCTGCCATGATGTCAAATGCCTTAGGTATGATTTGGATGAGTAGCTTAGGGTGATGTCATCCATCATGTAGAGACATGGATATGCTAGGTGTGATATGCCCTTATGTGTGCATGCTTCACATGTACTTCCTCTGAGCCCTTCCGTGAACTATGTTGTGACAATTGCTGCAACTAATACATTTGTAGTAATGTACAAATAACCCATTGTGCTATTCCACCCAATGCAAATCCAAAGGTAAATATTTGCCTTTTCTCTTCACAGCTGCAAACATGAGTGCCGCAGATCACAACCATTTTGAGCGGCGTGCCATGAGATACAGGCACATCCTGCAGGTGCAGTGTGGGTATCGGAGGATGGGCCGCAAGTACCAATCTGATCGGGCCTCCGGGGCGTGGTGGGCCACACCACAGGCTCCCCCGACATTGCCACCAACAACCACCAACAGCACATCCACCAGGTCTGCCCAAGTGGACCCAGCAACGTCTGCAGCAATGGACCCTGCATCTTCCTCCAGACCTGGACCCAGCCGTGTGGTGGTAGCAGGACTGTCCCGTGGCCAACCAACTCCTGCCACAACATCTACCTCCGCCGGCACGCAAACCAGCACAGACCCTCCTGTGGACCCAGCTGCCTACCTGGCATTGACCAGAAAATTGGACAAGTTAGTCAAAAAGGTGGACAACCTGAGGGAGGACATGAGTTACATCAAAAAGAGGGTCCGCTCCATCAGGCGCACACTACGGAGGGAAAACCTGTAGCACGTTTGCCCACTTGAACTTTTACCCCTCCCCTCTCACCTCTTTCCTATTTTCTACTGTTAGTTGGGTTTTGGGGATTAGTATTAGGATAAGTATAGGTAATTAGCTTAGTTAGTGTTAGGGAAGAGGGGTGGGGGGTCCTTATTCTTTCTATCTTATTTTTTTGTGTGGGTGGGTGGGTGGGGGGCAATGTTGGGATTCATGTTTAAAAATAAAAAAATAAAAAAATAAAAAATTCCAAAAAAATATATGTTTGTTTAGGATAGTATAGTATGTGTGTAGGTTAGTTAGTGTTGTCCTGCATGTGTCCTGTCTCATAATGGTGGGTGGGGGGTTGATGTTTAGATTGTTTTGTTACAGGTGTAGAGTAAGTTTAGCTTAGGTTAGTTAGGGACAGTTGTGGGTTATTAGTAGTCAGGTTAGATTAGTGTAGGTTTACCTTTCCCTTAGTTGCCTCTTGTATTACTCGATTGAAATAAATATATAGTTAACCCTTTACATGATGCGCTAGGTGCTACTTTATCATGGCCTTGACATCAGTGTAGCAGAATGTTTTAGTATGACATTTGTGTCCTATGCTCACCATCCCCAGGAAATGGAGGTTTAACATCCCAGCTACCCGTGTGCTAACTTGTTAAGTATCCACCATTTGGGCGACCCACCATTGGTAGTGTGCATTGATCACCAAGGTTTTGTTTTGGTATGTATCCTACTTCACAAAGAGTGCTTCCAGACTTGTTAATGTGGGGAAATTGATAGGTCGGACAGCAGTGTGAAGTTCAGGGAGATCTTTGTAGATGAGGAGTTGTTCACACTCTTGTATTGTTGCTTTCATTGCTGACCTACATCATGTGTGTACTGATTCAGCATGACTTTCCTTCATGGAAGCATACTCCGTAAGGGTGATTGATGCAGTATAATTTGTTCATGATTCCTTACATTATGCGGCATTAATTCTTATTTAAGTATTGCATGGTGCCTACATTTCTCAGCCACCATTTGTTCTCTGGAATAGCGATAGATGGTGCATCATTCTGTCCAACACAGCATGATTGTGTGTGCTTAGTTACTTCATCAGTGATTTTACTCAGTATGGTAAGGCTATGATGCAATCCTGGCCACTGCACAGATGTTTCAGTATACATGAAATCAGGACAGTAGTATAGAGAATCGACATGGTTGCCACACAGCCACTTTGGAGTTAGGTACTGCACAGTTGAAGTGTGAAATGACACAGAGACACAATAGGTGTGCAAGTGCTATTTATTTATAGGTGTTGTAGTGCAAATTGTCCATTCACCATATTTACTGAGTCCGTTCTGGTGCATTCTTACATGGTGATCCTACAGAAGGGGTGTGGATGATGCTCATGACATGCTGGGGTGATGTCACAGACAGTGCAGAGGGACAGGAATTGGCAAATAGTAGGAGAGAGACATTCACTGGCAATGGGGACAAGTCATACAGTGGATTGCCAAACAGTCATTGAGTGTAGTTGTAGTGAGACTGGCCTTTGACAAAACGTAGGACCTTGGTCAGAGTAGGCCATGGTGCAGGGACTAGGGCTTCCGGGTACTCTTCCGTGTGAATGTTATCTGTTCCATGTCTTCTTCTTCTGATGTGTGTGTTGCCTGGTGTGTCCTTGTTGTTGTTGGTTGTGAAGGGGCAACACACACCTCAGTGTTAGAAGACATGGAGGCAGACATCCCGGGGGCTGCTCCCTGTGGAGTTATGAAGGGCAGTACAGCAGCAAGGAGGGCCTGCTGGTTTTTCAGAATGGCAGCCACATCACGATGGTAGGCAGCCAGGTCGGCCCTGAGGGGTTCTATGTTGCATTCGTGCACACGTTAAATGGCTTGCAGTTGTAGTTGTTGTGTCAACTGGATGACAGCTGTGCCGATTTCCTTCTGTGTTTTTAAAAGTTCCTGCAAGAGCGATGTTCGGGCTTGCATAGCAGCTGCCTGATCAGCAGTAGACATCATGCACGAACGCACCCCCTCAAGGCTGGCTGCCATAGTTTGCATCCCCACCCGCACCTCCTTGGCCAGCTCCCGCTGTACCCCAACGACGGTTCTTTCGAAGCTGGTGCCAGTGTCGTCAGAGTCCTCAGCTGTGTTGGAGCTGGCAGGTCTTACAATTGGGGTGGCGGGTGGTTCTCCTGTGGTGGCTGCTTCTTCTGTGCTCCTCCTTGTGACTGAAGGTGGGGTTTGGAGGCTTTCAAGGACCATTTGAATGGTCTCCTGTGGGATGTTTATGGGCTCGTCATCCATGTCTTCAGGGAACTCAGGGACAGGCATATCGGCAGGAGATCCGTGTTCCTCTGCAATGAAACAGGGTACAATTAGTGTGTCTGTGTTGTGACAATTTTGCACTAAGATACAAGCCTTTGGATGCCTTAACTTTGTGCTCTGTGTTTGTCTTGGTATCTGCTGTCCGTCATAGGGCATTGTTGTAGGCCTATGGCCCACCTGTGTGTCACATGTATGATATGGAGCTATCAGACATGTCTGCCTGATCGCCTCTAGGTGTTGCTTTGTAATTATTTAGGAATAGGCGTGTTTTTGTCCTACTCCTCCCTCGGTGTTTTACTATTGGTATGGAGGGACATTTTGTTGGGTGGGCTCTCATTATCCTACATGTGATTACTGGCTTTCTAGGCAGCAGGATAGCTAATGGTGTGGGGGATTAAGTCTGACCCACTTGTAAATAACTCAGTCACCCTGATATTTCTTTTTGCTCAGACTAACTAGCAGTGCCTCTGGTCTCCCACAGCAAAGGAATGTTTAGACATCCGAGCGCATGACATCTTTGAAACTTTTCAGGGAAGTGGTGGTCACTCAGATCCTACACAATTGTCTCTTTTCCGGTATGTTCCCATACACAAATGACAAAGACAGTATTTGTTTAATATGAGGTTTCATTGTACAACTGACTTGTTGATATTTAGGTGTGAGCCACAATAACCCAAACAATACACACTGTTAGAATTGAAATAGTCCGCAGGAGAGTAATACATTAGTACACAGCTATCATGGTGCCTAACAGTTTCTACTCTCCCTCTGCTTGTTCTATGTATAGCACAGCATGTTACGTTTGGAGCTTTACTGTCGGAATCACTGGGAGACATCATCCCTCATATCAGAGGAATGGCCTGTGATCTGGTTGTGCATCAGCAGCAAGGCAGGCAGCATCTAGTTGTGTTTCTCTGTTTGGAAACTCCCTCTTGCGTGTCTTGGGACAAGGAAGTGATTTTATAAGTCATATGTCATCTTGATGACAAAGTTTCCCTACGCAGGAATGCCAAATCTTAACCCCTACCACATCTATCAGCAATGTACCAGACTGTATCCTTGACTGGGGCACAGAGTGAATATGTTCTGGCAAACTCCAGTGCAGAAGTAGGCAAAACAGTGTGATTTGACTAATTTACAACACCCTAGGACTGGCTATTTGCTATATTAACTGATAGGAAGGCCAATGAGAAGCATTTAGTGCAAAGTGCTCTGAGGCTCTTAGATGTGAGTAAATGAGTAAAAGTACATTCAGGGTAAGGTGCACAAAGGCCTACAGCCTGAGGCTAATGCGCAATGTATACGTTACACTTGCCACAATACACTTTGACTGACTGTGGGTGTTGTGACTGCCCTGCCAGCACACTTGCCTCTCAGGACCTGCCCCATACACTTTTTATTCACATTGCATGAACTGTACATGTTACGTGGCATTACCTATGCATGTTAATGTTAGGATGTGGTATGGATGTAAACATTGTTGATGTTTGAAGATGATGTTGGGTCATGTGTGTTGAATTGGATTGGCCTGTTTATCGTATGTAGGTCCTATTTGGTTGTCAGACTTTGCAGGTGTGTTTCAGTGACCAGTTGCCTGTTTCCCCTCCTCAGGTGTTGTCTGAGCAGTATGACATTAGTGATGTAGCCTTGTTAGCCAGGCACGTGAGGGACCCTGACGTGCAGCATGTGTGTGTCATTAGTGCTGTGTGGCTCCAATTGCTGTTTACTTTGGCTTATGTATGTGTCAGGTATGGACATTCGGCATTTGAGTGTACTGGTGCCTTTGTCTTATTTCTATGAATTGTTGCGGATGTCATCCTCTCCCCCTAATTTGGCTATGTATATTCCATGGGGAGGTTCCTGCCATTTGGTACTGTAGCTGCACAGAGATGAGAGGTGTTATTGTAAGCTGTTGTGGCAGTTACATTGCAGTTGTTGTTTTGGCTTCTGGATTACTGATAGGGACCTAGTTGATGTGGGATAGATTTTACAAAACAAGTGCCTGGATGTGAGTTTGAGGTAGTTGCCTTCCCACCTGTCGCTGCTTTCCCTTGGCTCTATTGTTGTCATTACAGGATGTCCCCATGGGACTGTTGTTGTTGCTGTATTTTGTCGTGCCCCAGCTTCAGTCTGTGCTGGGCATGCCCCCCTGCTGTGCCCCTTTACCCATGCCAGTTCATATATGTGCAGACTTACATGCATTGTGTAGTAGGTATTTCCCCCCCTGTTACAGTCTACATTATTGCAATTTAATTCCCCATGCGACTTACCCTGCATGTGCGTTGTGTCGTGGTAGTCTGCGCTGTCCTGTCCTTAAATCCCTGTGACGATCTCCTCCGGGATGACGGCTGCGACCATCTCCTCCATGTGGTCCAGGGCCTCCTGTTGTGCTGGACTCCCCCCTCCAGTCTGCATTGCTGCCTTCCTGTTCCTGGCCATTTTCTTTTTTGTCCTACGTTTGCAGTCATGCCATCGTTTCTTACACTCAGTGACTGTGCGGCGTTCTTCAGCCACACTGTTGATCTTGTCCACTATTTGTTTCCATATGGCATCTCTCCTACTGAGTGGCAATTTAGAGGAGATGAAAAGTTGGTGCTGGTGTTCCGTCACCTCTTTCAGCAGGATTTCCTGCTCCTCTTCACTGAAGCGACACTTTCTTTTTTTTCTGAAAATTTCCTGGTTCCTGTATGGATCCTCCTGGCTGGTTCCTGGTCTGCTGTCATCCTCCTGGGGTTTGTAGTGGCCTCTGGGATCCATTTTGGCTCTCCTCTGCTGAAGGGCAGTTTTCGCACAAAAATTTAACGCAATAGCATGAAAAAAAACTGCGATTTCCGGATTGCGCTGTCGTAAATCGACCCACAGTGATGTGCGTCGCCTTTACGTTGGTTTCCTTTACGACGGAACGCCGCTGTGTGCGTCACGAAATAATGACTCCCACCTGTTGGTTGCGCCGCCGTACGTCAAAGTATAAATTTGACGCCCGCACGGCGCTTCAAAATGGCGTTAGACGGCGCTAATTTTTTTTACGCAAAACTGCGTTAGCGCAGTTTTGCGTCAAAAAGTATAAATATGGCCCTAAATGTCATCTTTAGCAGAGTTTGTCAGCATAGGATCAACACACTTTTCTGCCCCACAATATTTTTATATCACAATATTTTTTCTAATATTTATGTGCTTTGATATTTTAATGTCAATGCTTTGCCCTATCATCCTCAATGCTGTAGCTACCAGGGTTTGAACCCAGGTTTATTTATTGGACAGCAGTTCTGACGTATTACATGTGATGGGTAAACAGACAGTATTCCATTTTCCTGCATTTCTGGAACCCTTCACTATCCACCACTGTAACAAAAACGACTTGTCACTTTGGAAGGATCTACATTCTTCCCATCTAATATCTCTTTTTCTTGCAGCCCTTAAAACCCATGCTTGACCTACTGCAAGAGAATATGTTTTTAAGATAAAGATGGCAAAGACTTCCCTGTGAACTTGCAAGCAAATCACCTGTCATCATGACAGATGTATCTAGGTGCATAGTCTATGTTGTTTATTGATACATCAGTCTCAAATACTTATCTCCAAAGAGTTTCATGACAGGTCAACAGGAACATGAGTGCAGAAGAGCTGGACAGAGATCTGGACAAAATGAAGATGCTGTTTACAAAAATTATAACATCCACTGACAGATGTTTCAAGACAAGTTTGATGCACCAATACAGATACATTGGTTAGAAAATCACCTACAACTGGTCTGAAATGTCCACACAGCTTTGTTGTTTTTTATACTTTGAGCTCCCTGTCTACCTATGGATTTGTATATTGCACTTGTCACCCATGAAGGTATGCAGATGCTGTAAGCTGCTGAGCTCTCGTTGAAAAACCAGGTCTTGAGGCCTTTACTGAATTACTGGAGGGATGGAGCCATTCTCAGGCGGGATGGGAGGCTGTTCCAGGCTTTGGCTGAAATGAAGGAAAAGCGCGTCCTCTGAGGGAGCTGTGACAGATGCGAGGGATGGCTGAGATAGAGGGGGTTGCTGGAGGGTTTGTAGAAGTTCAGTCTGTGCTTGAGGCAGGTGGGTACGAGGTTGTGAAGGTCCTTGTATGCATAGGTCAGGATCTTAAATTGACAGTGTTTGTGCATTGGCAGCCAGTGGAGCTTCCTGAGAGAGGGTAGATGCGGGTTCTTCTAGGGAATTCCAGGATGTTTGGAGGCTGAGTTTTGGATGGCTTGGAGTCATTTTGTGAGGTGGCCTGAGATTCCAGAGTACAGAGCATTTACAGAATCAAGGCAGCTGGTGATGTGTGCCTGGGTGACTGTTTGTCTCATTGTGACTGGGAGCCAGTCGAAGATTTTTCACACCTTACTTGGGTGAGGAATCAGGCGGCAATGACTACATTGATCTGCTGCTCCATGCTGAGTTTATTGTCTATGATGACCCTGAGGTTCCTGGTGGCGCTAGAGGGGGTAAGGGAATGTCCAAGTTCATCAGACCACCAGGAGACAACCCAGGGTGAGGTAGAGTTTCCAAATAGGAGGACTTTTTTGTCTATGTTAGGTTGGAGGCACTTGTCCTTCATTTGGCAATGGAGTTCATGCAGAGGTGGAAATTGGCTTTTAAAGTGGGTGTGTCTTTAGATAGCGCCCAGGTTCAAACCTCATCCTCATTAGCAACATTTGGCAGTTTGATCCACGGCTTTCAAGCCACTGTATCAATGCTCTAACAAGATGAAGCTGCTTCCCTCCTACTATTTTAACACCTCCAAGTTGGATATTCTTTTGAGTAGCAATTGTTGTTGATGATCACTGTATTTGCCACAGGAAGTACTTTTTCTAAAAGATAAATATCAAGAAATATACTTTAGGGATCTGAGATGGGATGTATTTATTCTCTTTTCCACTCACAGTAGAAAAATCATATTTGATTAGATCATCTTCAATATAAATGATGTATATACCTATGTTTAGGATGAATGTTGATTGGATTAATTCTGTAAAGCATATGTTTTGTAGTGGAAGGGGACCCTTCCATCACAGAAATTGTGCTCTAATACATTTTTCACTAACTCTTTGTGCTGTATAGTGAGGCACACATGGAAATATGGTAACATAGAGAGTTTTAAACTATGCTCCACTGTAATGCCTGCCTGGAGGAGGTGTAATTATTTTTTGGTCTACAATTGTTGGTAGCGGGGGATTTGCATCACAAATCCATCGGTAGTTGCATGGAATGGCCATGCATCAGCCATTGTATACCCCTATTATGCAAAGATGCACAAAGAGCTACTTTGCTTTACTTTAAGTAACTTTCCAAAGCTAATCATGATTTGCAGTGGAAAGTAAACACCACCACTGGGTGTGTGTCACTTGTGTGCACAAAGGGTTGGTAAGGTTGGGCCCTTTTGTTCCCTTATCCCGTTTACATGCATGAAGTTGCTATCGTTTATCGCCAAAGCCTGAAGACAAAATGCTGAATACAAACCTTGAGACAATTTTAAGCTGTATTTTAAGCAAATTAGGAGGTTTTGTTTAAGTATGTTAATATTAAAGAGGTCTGTGTTTGTTTTAATGTGGGTGGAGTGTTGTTATCCCATACCTTCTTAACGCTGAAATAGAAACAATTTTCTGTGGTATCATTATTCTACTTAGCATTCACTTGCTCTTAACTTTAATGTCACCATTGGGCCAGTTTGTAAACTCTTGCACTACAATATACCTGTGCCAGGTATATTGTATGCAAGTGAGGTGTTTCCCCACAGGGAGGCCCAAAAAAATGGTGCAGTGAAACCTACAAGATTTCACTCCGTCATTCTAGGGTAATTTTTTAATGTCTACTCAGGGCAGGCATTAAACTGACACTAGGCTCTTTCTTAGTACTCCCCAAGCTTTGCTGGACATTTTTGATGCTAGTCTAGCAAAGTGCCACAACTGCATGAAAGATTTTGACGCAGTTGTGCTAACGAGCGCCATGGTGCGCTGTATTATAAATACAGCACTGCCATGGTGTTGTTAAGTGGGCACATGGCAATGCAAGGAAACTGATGCTCCAGTTCCTTGTAAAAGAGGCCCTCACTATTGCATGCACTGCTATATTTCGCTCAGTTGCACATGATAGACTTGTCCTGGCTCTTAAAGTGACATTGATCTGACTTTCATTATACAGAGCGAGTTGTCCTTTAAAAGATGACGTGCCAGAAGATAAAACACAGTCCGAATTTTGCGATGAAGCACAGTCTTTGCGTATAATACCCTCAAAATGTGAGTTGGTTGGCATCTCATTTAATGCAATGTGATGATTCAGTGACTGTGCTGTTGAACGCCACATCGGATACATTTTCACCTCTTTCAGTTGCTTTTCAATTGCTACTGGCAACCGTCTCCGTGCTCCTATATGGCTGAAATCTTGCAGTCAGTTACAAAATCAGGTTACGACCATATATCTACAGTTTTTTAGGCTACTTCCGTGTTCAAATGATGATTTGGTTCCAGTGCAAAACAATTTGTCTTTGTCCAAAAGAGTGGAACTAAACGTTCCCATGAAGAGACATGATTTATTTCTAACCATTGTCAAACTCAGTAAAATACAGCGTTCTGTATTGCAAGATGAAAAAGCAGTGCTCAACAACCTGATAAGCAATTAGAAGGATCACTGCAATACTCTGTTCTGTGGCACAAGGGAAATCCTGAATAAAAAGGCAGATGGTTCAAAATGCCTAGAGTTATTGGAAACTACAGCGTTGCCTCCAAATCTAAACCGCGTGTCTCATTTAAAGAAAGCCTATTTTAGCGGTAAGATTCTCAAAGAATTGAACCAATTTACCATCATGGGAAAATTCACCTCTTTTTCTTAAAATGTGGGATAAACCAGACGAGGGCGCCACAAAGACATCAAGCGCACCACATCTCTTGTTAGAACCTGCTCAGGTAATACCACACCCGGAATTACCTAATTATACAGAGTACAGTCATTCTATAAGTGTAGTATTAACACGTTTCATGCGTTTTCTCCTGAGGAATGGGGAATAACCATGCAATTTGGGGCCAGATTTGAGAGGGCCTAGTGCCATTCCAGCGCCACATTAGCGTGATATTTGTACGCTAATGTGGCGTTGAAAGGCCAAAACTGCAGCATCATATTTACAACGTGGTGTAATGCTTACATTGCACCACTTTGTAACCACTTGCACCACATTATGACTGCGCCAGGCATAATGTATGCTTGGGGGCATTCCGGCCCTGGGAGGGCCAAAAATATGGGGCAAAGAAATCTATGAGATTTCTTTGCTTCATTTTTATCAGCATTTTTAAGAGCAGGCGCTAAAGGAAGGCTACCATTGTTTTTAATGGGCCTCTGGGTGCTTTGCAGGATTAGTGTCATTATTTTTTACGCTAATCCTACAAAGAGCCGGGAGAGCGTAAAAAATGATGCCTCTAGTACCCCTGACTACTGCCATGGTGCGCCGTATTTTAAATATGGCGCACACATGGTGGTGTTAGGGGGTGCAAGAAAAGTGGCACTGCAGAGGGTGCAGCACCACTTTTCATAAATGTGCCCCTTCGTGTATGTGCAGTGATTGCTACATGTTTTCCCTCATTACTCTCTCTTTCTCCATGAACATATCGCTATGCTTTGTGCAGAGGCAAAGGATCTCGCAAGGGCAAGACTGCCCAACTGTTCTGCCAAATGATAAAAGATACAAGAAGCCGATTTTTACATTACTGTTAAACGCTATTTGTTTATACCACCTTCGGCTTATGTTGTTTCATATTTTGAATTTTACTGTATTGCTATGTGAATCAATACAATGAACAAATACAATTAAAAATAACCAAGAACTGGGGAATAAGCTTCAATGCACCTTGACAGATTATTACTTTCTGTTTTTTATGTACGTAATGGTTCAACTATTCCAGTTATTTATTATTTTTGATTTCTTTCTTTCTTCTCTCTCTCCTCCTGCTCACTAAACCAATACATAGAAACCATGAATTCAAGCTATAGCATTCCTAATTTCCTTCTTACGCTGCTTTTACTTCCACGTGCAGTGGCAAAATGTTATCATATAAATACAGAGGATTTAAAAAACATGTTTCTGTTTAAAACATTTCCTTGAGAATATCTTTGAAACTGCAACCTGAATTTTAATCTCGGTTCCTTCCAAACAAGGATAAAGACACTCTCCCAAAAGGATATCATTTAAACTCAGTCATTGTAGGGAAAAGGAGCGAAATACATCAGGGCGAAATGAATGAACAGTCTCTTTACAGGCCCGGGAATGTATTCTTAATTGTCCCAAATACTTCATATAGTCAAATTAATTTTATTGATTGAATCATACGGCATTCCAATGAGTGTCATCAATATTCGAAAATCTATAGAAAGTCAACACAAGTGCAGCTTGACTCTTCTGTTCAGCTTCAGGGATGCAGGACTCTACTTTTTTTAATTAAAATCAAATGATGAACATAAATAGTAGCTACAAAGAGCATAAGAAAGAGGAGACCTCTAAGGCACATTTGTCTGACAAAAAATATCCTTCATCTGTTATGTCCGGGTGATTTGCGACAGGTAGATTAGAGAAACCACAAACTAAAGTTATGTTAAAGACACAACTTATTACCAGATTTCCCGTGCCTATAGCCATGTGCTGTGTTAGACCTGACAGCCTTAGGGTGGTCACCCCTAACTTTTTGCCTGCCTCCCTCCACTTTTGAGATACTGTTTTTGCTGGTTTTTACACTCTGCACACTTTACCACTGCTAACCAGTGCTAAAGTGCATATGCTCTCTCCCTTTAAACATGGTAACATTGGATCATACCCAATTGGTCTATTTAGTTTACTTCTAATTCCCTAGTAGAGTGCACTATAGGTGCCCAGGGCCTGTAGATTAAATGCTACTGGTGGGCCTGCAGCACTGTTTGTGCCACCCACATCAGTAGCCCCTTAACCTTGTCTCAGCCCTGCCATTGCAAGGCCTTTGTGTCGACTTGGCATTTAAAAGTACTTGCCAAGCCTAAAACTCCTCATTTTCTACATATGTCACCTCTAAGGTGTGCCCTGGGTAACCCCTAGGGCAGGGTGCTGTGTAGGCAAAAGGCAGGACATGTACCTATGTAGTTTACACGTCCTGGTAGTGTAAAACTCCTAAATTATTTTTTACACTGCTGTGCGGCTTGCTCCCTTCATAGGCTAACATTGGGGCTGCCCTCATACATTTGTGTGGTAGCTGCTGATCTGAAAGGAGTAGGAAGGTCATATTTAGTACACCCAGAATTGTAATACAAAATCCTGCTGACTGGTGAAGTTGGATTTAATATTACTATTTTAGAAATCCCACATAGCTGTACCCCATTGCTCTTCAGGAACCCCATGAGCCCTTAGTGCAATTTCATAAGCAGCTAGCCATTTATCAATGTCATCTCCCACCACAAAACTGGGCACCACATTTTTGGGTATACAAACCTTCTTTTCTCCAGCAGGTCTTGCCTGTATGCTGCCACCATTACAGCTGGACTCAGACTGATTCGCCTTAAGATCTATCTCCATGAGTTCATGAGCCAACAAAAGTTTCTTCTCAGCAAAAGCTCTCTTTGCCCTCCTTTCTTCCTGTTGAGCCTCAATTTAATATTACCATTTTAGCAATGCCACTTTTAGAAAGCGGGCTTTTCTCTGCACTAAATCTTTCTGTGCCTTACAATCAACGTCTGGATGGGCTTAGTTGACAGCTCCCTTCTGCATTGACTCAGACACACCCCAAACACAGGATACTCAGCCTCACTTACGTACATCTGCATTTTGAATGGGTCTTCCTGGGCTGGGAGGGTGCATGTCAAAGGACAGTAGCCTGCCCTCACACAAAGGACTGCCACACCCCCTACTGGGACCCTGGCAGACAGGATTGAACTGAAAGGAGACCTTGTGCACTTCCAAGCCACTCTTTGAAGTCTCCCCCACTTCAAAGGCACATTTGGGTATTTAAACAGGGCCTCTGCCCCTACCAACTCAGACACTTCCTGGAGAAGCGAACTTGAACCAGAAACTGCATCCTGCAAAGAAGACCTGCCTGGCTGCTCAAAGGAATCACCTGTCTGCTTTCTGTGAAGGACTGCTTCCCTGCTGTTGCCCTGCTGCCTTGCTGCTTTCTGGTTGTGGTGAAAAAGTGCTCTCCAAGGGCTTGGATAGAGCTTGCCTCCTGTTCCCTGAAGTCTCAGGACCAAAAAGACTTCATCTCTGCAAGAAGGACTCCTTATGCGGTGAAAATCGACGAACAGCCTGCCAGAAACGACGCACAGCCTGCACTGCGGTGAAAATTTCACTGTATGCTGAAGCGGAACGACACAGCCTGACTTCTCAACGAGAAGATCGACGCAGCACCAGCGTAGCGACTGGAAATTCGATGGACGGCCTCACAGGATCGATGCACAGCCGAGCCGGAACAACGCAGCCCGACTTCCTGAGAGGAATCGACACAGCATCTGCCATGCAGTAGAAAATTAGACGCAACACCTACTGGATCAACACAGCTCTTGTGACTTCATCCTAGCAGCACCGGAAATCCACGCATCATCCCCGAGGCGTCTGAAAACCCTGCAACCCAAAGTGGATCCACGACAGAGTGCCGGAAATCCACGCACAGATGTCCCTGCGTGAAAACTAAACAACACATCGCCATGTGCGGCCCAATAAATCGACGCACACCCCTTTGATTCCACAAATCTCCTCCTCTGTGGTCCTTTGCGGAGATTGTTCATGCACACCAGGTACTTTCTAAGTTAAGACACTTTATACCACTTTTCAGTGACATCTCAACATATACTTATTGCATTTTAATCATTTTGACCTGCATTTATCCAGATAAATATTACATATTTTTCTAAACACTATGTGGTGTATTTTAGTGGTGCTATATTGTGTTATTGTATCATTTATTGCACAAATACTTTACACATTGCCTTCTAAGTTAAGCCAGACTGCTCAGTGCCAAGCTACCAGAGAGTGGGCACAGGATAATTTGGATTGTGTGTGACTTACCCTGACTAGAGTGAGGGTCCTTGCTTGGACAGGGGGTAACCTGACTGCCAACCAAAGACCCCATTTCCAAAATGCTGCAATGACCAACTGAGAATGAAGTTCTACTTTATCCTGTAATTCAGACAAAACATTCTCAAGTTTAGACATGCCTACCCTTATTTGCTTACATGTACTTAATGAATGTTAGGCACTCCATTCCTCGTTTGCACAGGTAAATGGAATCTCCAGAATCCCAATCACTTGGAGATTCATACTCTGAAACTTGCACCCCAGGCCTCACCCAGATCCCTAATCCAGAGAACCAAAAATCTAAAGAGTATATTTATGCCCACAAGCTAGATGGAATTTTAACTTTGGGACATATTTACAAGAAAGTGGTGCATCATAGATGATGTGCCACTTTTCTTGTACCCCTCTACCAGCACCTAATGACACCATGGTTACACCATATGACAAAAGTGGGATAATACAGTATAACCGCTGTTGTCCCAGAAATACTGCATAAATAAACTAAATGCATGCAAAATTTCCAGTTGGAAATGAATATGGAAGCCTGAAACACATGTGCATTTACACATTTGGCGCAAGATGAACACCTTTATCTACACCCTCATTAAATACACACATTACCTCCCCAAGCTTCCTATGAAACAGCATCGTCCTAAAACGTGCAGATTTGATCCTTCTAGAGAATGAAAATTAGCTTGGTAAATGAATATTTCTATTTCCTATACATATATAATTCTATTCTCTTTTGTGAAATATCTGAATATCAATATATAGGTTACATTATATGACAAGAACAACTAGTTTGAAAGACCCTGCTTTTAATTTTATAGGCTATCATTTTAGAAATGTCAGTTCACGGTTAAGCTACATATAGTATATTACCCAAAATTAAGTAACACATTTGCCCTTTGCCTTTGGCACATAGCTAAAAATGATTGAGTTCTTCTCAAGCAATTAATATCTTAAATATGTAATTAATGTTCTAATTTATCATCAAAGGCACGTTTTCCTGAATAATCACAAATGGCTATTTCTTGCACACATGTCTGCTTCTGATTTACAGTCCTTTCATTTCCAAACTGTGCTTGTGCGGTGCTATATTAAAATTGTATTTAATTTTACCAGCTTGAAACGTAACAGCATTTACTGAGATCTGCAAAGGAACTACACAACACAAGAGAATAGCATATCATCACAACAGCAAATAATAATACATCACAACAGAATAGGTCACAAAACAACACAACACAGAAGAAAAAATAATCATGACCCGACGACATAAAAATGTAATCGACAACAAAATTGCAGTTCAACAAAAAATCAGCACTAAACACCTCAAAAACACAATAATAAAATGAATAATAGAATATTGGAAAAAAAACATCATAACTAACTGATTTGAGCTTCCCGATTTGAGGAGCAGTACTGGAATGATTTCCTTAGCCCTAAAGGGATTTTACTAATCCCAGCCCCTTAAAAGAGAAGGAAAATTTGGGCCCCTATTTATACTTTATTAGTGCTGCATTTGCGTCATTTTTTGACGCAAAAACGGCGCAAACTTGCAAAATACAATTGTATTTTGTAAGTTTGCGCCGTTTTTGCGACAAAAAGCGGCGCAAATGCGGCGCTAAAAAAGTATAAACTTGGGCCTCGGTGTCTCTGACTCACCTCTATGATGAGGTGGGCTCATTTGAATCCAAAGTGCTATGAGTTAGACAACCCTATCAGAGATGCTCTTATGTAGATGCATGAGCCCTCATCTTGGCCGCTGAAAACAATGCAGACAAACAGCTGTTAATATTTTATCACAATAGCGTATTTAAAATCTACAATAAGTGCATAAGCCTTGTGTATGAGAAACAGGGAAATTTTTTCGATAGTCTTAGCAGTCATAGGGCCAGATGTATCAAAGGGATTTGCCCATTCTGTGTCTATGTGAAAATGTGTTCGTGCATATGGCCCATAATGTAGAAAAACCCAACTTAAGCTACACATCCAGTACTATCTGTAATAAGTGAGGCAATATATTATTATTATTATTATTATTATTATTATTATTATTATTAATATTGTTATTATTATTATTATTATTATTATTATTATTATTATTATTATTATTATATTATATATATTGCATTTTCAATCTCATGGTATATCAGCTGAGTTATTAGTATTTTGCCTATTTTATGCCAAAACATGTAGTATCCCTGCTTATCTTAAAAAGTTGTTGGCCTGATGTTGGAAAAAGCTCACCAACATCTCCCTCATCTTCTTGCCTTTCCCTCCCGAATTCCCAGGTCTCTATATACCCTTCTGCCCAATTAAGCTTTTGGGTGGGTGCGGGGGGAGAGGGGGGTTGTTGTTGTTCAGCCCTGTGGAGTCTTTAACCCCTTTGCTGCCAGGCCTTTTCCCCCTCCTGTGCCAAGCCTTTTTTTGCCTATTTGGGGCAGTTTGCGCTTAGGCCCTCGTAACATTTTGTCCATGTAAGCTACCCACACCAAATTTGTGTCCTCCTTTCCCAACATCCCAGGGTTTTTAGAGGTACCCAGAGTTTGTGGGTTCCCCTGGAGGAGACATGAAATTAGCCAAAATACAGCTACACTTTTGTTATTTTAATAAAATAGGAAAAATGGGCTGCAGAAGAAAGCTTGTGGTTTTTCCTTGAAAATGGCATCAACAAATGGCTTGCGGTGCTAAAATCCTCATCTTCCCAGCTTCCAGGAACAGGCAGACTTGAATCAGAAAAACACATTTTTCACCACAATTTTGGCATTTTATTGGGACATACCCCAGTTATTCTATTTTTTGTGCTTTCAGTCTCATTCCAGTTAGTGATGTAAATGGGTGTGAACTCAGTGCTGGATCCCAGACAGCTAACCATTTCTAAAAAGTAGACAAAATTCAAAAATTCAACAAGGGGTCATTTGTGTAGCTCCTTCAAGGTTTTCTTACAGAAAGTAACAGCTAAAATAAAAACAATATTAAAATTGAGGTGAAGAAAAGAGCCATTTCTGTTGACCTTTTCTTCTATAACTTTTTCCAGCTATGGCCGATTTTTTAAAGCAATATACTGTTGCGTCTGCTGTACTCCTCTGATTGTGGGTATTTATAGGGCTTGTAGGTTTATTGGGAACCCTAGGTAGCCAGAGCCAATAAAGGAGCTGCACCTTGCAATGGGTTTTCATTGTATACCGGGCATACAGAAAATCACTTGGTGAAATATAAGGAGTGAAAAATAGGTATATAGAAAACCTTTGAATTTCCAAAATGGGCATAAGACAAGGTATTGAGAAGAAGTGGTTATTTGCACATCTCTGAATTCCGGGATCCCCATACTAGCATGTGAATTACAGGGCATTTCTAAAAGAGACGTCTAGGGAAACCTACCAAACATTCTGAAAAATAGACATCTAAGATAGTTCAGGGAAGTATGACTTGCGTAGATCCCCTAGTGTTTTCTTACCCAGAATCCTCGCCAAACCTCAAATTTAGCTAAAGAAAATCACATTTTTCCAACATTTCTCTGTGGGATCACCACCCACACAAATTTCCTATCACCCAATGTTCTCCCCAGTCTCCAGATAAAAATGGTACCTCACGTGTGTAGATGGGCCAAGTGCCTGTGACTGGTAAGAGTCAAAAACATGTTGAAATTGAGGTGGAACCAAAGCGGGTTCAAAAGGGCAGTTTGAAAAAAAGCATTTTTAGGTTGACAAGTGGGCAGAATTTTGATCAGTATAAATGCAACAATGCTGAGTGGTAGGAATTTTGTTGATTTCTGCAGATTCCGGAAGGTGCCATCACAAAAATCAGGGGAAAATGTCAGATTTCAAGCAAAGTTGGAGGTTTGCAGGGCATTGTGGGTAAGAAAATGGTGTGGGGTGCATGTGAAGCACATGACCCTGGAATCACCCAGATATTTAGTTTTCAGATGTGTCTAGGTCTCGTAGATTTTTCTACATGGCAGCGTCCCGAAGTCCAAAAAGTGCAGCCCTTACCATTCCAAGTGGGACGATTTTGAGAATTAGACAAGCCCTCATGGCCCAAATGTAAAACCAAAACCCAAAATAATTAAATGTCCTCTAGCTTGCCAGTGGGATAAGACCTTTTAGTGTGCGGCGGGAGAGCTGAAAGACTGTTACCCCTTCCAGCTGGGGTGGGGGCATAACCATGCCCATACAGGTTGGTAGCCACCACCCCACTATTTTTTTTTAATTCCCAGGCATCTAGTCGGCCTACTGCCCCCAGGGAGCGCGCAGAACAACTTTGTCCCCATTTATTTGGGATGGGGCTATGGCCATACCCCCCTTTTTTTTAAAAGAAATTCTTCCCCGGTGTCTGGTGGGCTTTCTGCCTCCTTGGGGGCAGATGGGCCTTACAACAATAGGCTGATCTGCCCCAAAGGGGGCAGAAATGGCCAACAGTATTGTGCCCCCATGGGGAACGACCCTTGCCCAAGGGGCTGCCCCCAAAACAAAACACACACATTTATCCCTGGTGTCTTAGTAGTTTCTGCCCCCCTGGGGGCAAATTCGCCTAATAGAAATACACCAATCTGTCCCCATGGGGGGCAGAATTGGCCTAAAATAAATTTGCCCCCTTGTGGATTATGCTCCCCTTGGGGGCAGATCAGCCTAATTAAAATATGCTGATCTGCCCCAAGGCAGGAAGAAATGGCAGAAAATAAATTTGACCCCCAGGGCAGCGACCGTTGTCTAAGGGATCACTCCCCTTGCCTGAAATTGACCTGGAAAAAAAACCCTGGTGTCTAGTTTCTGGGGGCAGATTGGCCTAATAAAAATAGGCACTGCATGAAATGAACAATGCCTCAATTAGAGTCATGTTTGACCATGGTTCCATTAAGAAAGCATTTTTTGACTTGCGAGCTGTTTGACAAATCTTCATGAATGTTCAAAAAAAAAGTTTTCCAGTGAATCTTCAGGGTGATCTGTCGGGGTGATAAATCAAGCAGGGGCAGAGAAAAAGGGGTGACAAACAGCATGTGTTTCCCATTATAATTCCAATATGGATTTTAGACTCAACTACAGCCCAAACCATTGAAAGGAATTACACCAAACTTGGCAGAAAGGTAGCTCTTGGTCCAGATAGAGTGCTTTTTGTTCTTTGGCGTGAATACATTCAGTACTTTTTGAAATATTAAAATAAAAATAAATAGAGATATCTAAAGATGCAAAAGGTTTGTGAATAATAACGAGGTAAATGCAGAGCTCTGACTGGCTGCCAACATTTCAACCAGGAAGTGTGGGCAATCATTTTGGGACACAGCTTTAGCCGAGTCCCACAAAAAAAAGAGAAACAAAAAGAAAAGAGGCAGCGTAGGGTAACCCTGACCTCTTAGCTCTGGTGCTGGGGTCCCAGAGGGACTCCCTAGGGTTCAAAAATATTTTTGCCACGAATTCTGGGTCGATCTGAGAATTTGCTGCAACATAAAAAAAAACACAAGCGCAGGCTCCCGTGCTTGTTTTTGAGAAGTCCCTGGGTAGGCTACGTCCTGAGGGGATTGTGAAATAAAGGTGGGGGTACATGCGGCCCCCTTTCTAGGGCAGTTTGATGCTCTGGGGATTGCAGTACCCCAGGGATTTGATGAAATATAAAATGGGAGGGGCGCATAGTCCCCAGGCAGCCACTGGGGATCCACTACCTCTCCAGGGCTACTTAACATTGAAGGGTCCAATGATGTCCCTGGGGACCACCACACCCAGGGCTGGCTCCTGCTATATCCCAGGGTATATAGATTCACTTAAAAAAACAAAGGTTAGGGTGAGGTTATAGTTAGGCTCACCTTTTATACATACTAAACCATAGAAATTCACCTGTTAGAGTTATCACAAGGAAGTATAACTCATGCCCTAAGGTAATTATAACTCGTTCACCCGCCATGCGCAGTTTTTATCATAAAAGGTTTTACTGCAAATATTACACTGATATTGTAAAAGATGTTATCAAAGATGTCATGAGTGCCATAATCTGTGGGGTAATTATAGGAAAAGTAAAAGAAAAAGAAAAAAAACTCAAGAAAAATTGTATAATTCAAAACAGACCTACCAAAAAAGAATCAGTACTCTTGGAGCAGAAGGACATCAAAGCATCCAAAATCAATGCAGTTCATTCATAAGTCATACTATAAATGGACTGACAGTTCTTCATCTTTATTCATCTTTATTCATACCTATACAGGTAATGCAGCCAGCCTTCAGGATCAACCGCAATTTTAACTTTCTGAAAGCTAACAATCTATTTCGGCTTCATGGACTCTTACAGACTGAGGTGTTCATTCTGAGTTTGACAGTCATTTCTGAAGACCGCCATGCAAACGTGATGTCTGCTGCATTACGAGTGACCAACACAACACTGCCAAATTTTGACTGAAAAAACCATACCGTCAGCCCAAACGACGGAATGAAAGAGGTGGCTGCATCACAGCCACTCCGAGAAAATGCTGCCCACCAAATTCACAAATCAGCATCGCGGAAATCAACACGGCGGTAATCCATTGAAAAGAAGTAGCCACCACTGCAGCAGCACTGCACAAGATAGGATAACACCAATAGCAACACCTGAAACACATACACACACCTGCCCACAGCACTAAAAAACACACCTCCACACATACCCAGAACCCTTTGCAAATAGAAACCCTGACAGAGCGAAACAAGGTCACACTGAAAGGAGTTCTCGTGCAACATCTGCTATTGGGAAATCGGTACATTAAAGATGAAAGACTGATGGAAGCTGTGGGTATTTATTCCCTTAGAAATCCGGTTACTTTGAAGATTATTTTGGCTCTTTGTTTTGAAATAGAGATGGATCAATGAATTTGGCTCTATGCTGGTATGAGGAGCCTTGCATGATCAGAAGCTGAAGCTAGAAAACCAGTCTTTCTATGTTCTCCTTATAAGGGAACGCATCATCATTGTCATCTGATTTGATTCGGATGGGAAAGACGAGAATCTAAAAGATCTGCGACATTAGTCACCTAACATTAAAAAGGAACTGCCCTGATGAAGGCGGCTTTACAAATCAGAGGTTTACTGCCGAAACGCGCGTAGGCTTAGTTCCTACAGTTGTTAGAATGGAATATGAACTCCAGAGTCCAAGTAATTTTTCTTTATGAATTAGGTGGAGACGTGATCTTGTTCTAAGTTATAATATGTTACAATTGTGAATACTGTTAAGGCATCAAAGTAGTGCCATAGAGAAAGTATATATTCAATTTGTATTTTATTGTATTTTTGACAGTCTTGGACTTCTTGTTCTTTTTTCAATGTTATGTTTCTATTATCTTTTGTGTCTTGTCTTGTATAACTCTTTGTCTTTGTCTATTCACTATATATAAGTGTGTGTGTCTTTCCCTTTGAACATGTAAATATTTATATTAATTCAATTTTGATGATCGTGTCGTTTTTGTTGTTGTACATACATATGTAATAAACATTGGTTATTGTATTTCATTTATCTTGATTTTTTGGTTGTTTTACATTGTAAACAACAGTGAACATTAGCTGTAGCTCATTCTTCTTTCTTGGATTCACACTGAAAGGAGGCACTGCACCTAGATACCACAGGTACCATCATACTAAGCATGCATCACACAACACACCACTGCACACAAACACCACAGAGCACACACATCTAGCATCACACAACTTCAGAACTACAAACACTACACACAGAATCCCTGCTCACCATGCAACCCCACCTACAACACAACCGCCATGGCACCACAGAAAAAAAACAGATTCACAGAAGAGGAGCTCAGGGTAATGGTCAAAGAAATAGTCAAAGTGGAACTGTTACTGTTTGGAGCACTGGTCCAGCAGACATCCATAGCCAGCATATAGCCAAGGATAGTCAACAGGGTGAATGCTATGGGGAACCATCCATGCACAAGGGAGGACATTAGGAAGAGGTGCAATGACCTTAGGGGGAAGGTACAAGCCATGGCTTCCAGGTACCAAGTGGCCATCATGAGGGCTGCGGGCGGACCCCCACCACCTCCCTCAGAAATGGCACCGTGGGAGGAGATGGTCCTGGCCATACTACATCCGGAAAGGCTGACAGGAATTACTACTGGACTGGACACTGGTACGTCCACTGTACTCATTGGCCACCATGTCCCTGTGCACAGCATGTACCCCCACCACCTTCTCACCCCCTCAAACCACCTGAATGTGCACAATCCCATCATTGGCCCTATACTCACACTTGCATGCCACATTGCCCCACTGATGCCATTCCCTCACAGCCCAACCTAGTGCATGTATGCCTCACACAGCAGAAAGTACCACAACTACCACAATGCAACACTCCCTACCCTTGCCTGACTGCTCATATCACATCTCTGCAATTGCACGTTAAACCATGTCAGTCCCCATCACCAATAGGTGGTAGGAATGCACATCACTACATGGCAATGACAGTAGAAAGACAAATGTAAACTGTACTGCAAATTAGGACCATTTCAACCTTCCACTGATGGGAACACAAGCAGTGGACTGGAAACTGTCAATGGCATTACTGCCCCGCAAATACAGTGAATGAGGTAATACAACTATGTGTGTCACCGCAAAAACTCCATCATCTGACACAATACCTGTCATCTCACAGGTCTCCCAAGTACTGACACACAGCAGAGGAGCCCAGTGGTAGGAAGCCCAGGCCTGCATGCAGCACCAATAGGGGAGGATTCAAATGCAAGTCTGGATTTGGGCAATGAACCTGGCCCATCAGGCATGAGTGGTCAGTCACAACCACCAGCCTCACCCTGCCCACAACTCAAACCACCTCCCCTGTGACAGCCAGTGCACAGCAGAGCCCACCTTCACATACCAGTGTTCCAAGGTCACAACAATCATCAGTGTGCTCCACATGACAGGGACAGGAGTCAACGGTGCTAACCCAGGACAATGACGGCCCTGGTGTCAGTCGAAGGGGGCACACTACACCAGGGGCACAGGGGCAAGGGCCAGTCGGAGGACAATCATGGGACAAGGGACGAGGCAGGGACAGGACACGACTGGCCAGGAGGCCATCTCCAGGGTCCTGGGAGCCTTCCAGCAAACCCAGGACCAGTTGGGCCAGATACTCACCACGTTGCAAGACACACAATGGCTGCCAGAGGAATACCACCAGGAGGCCAGGCAGCAGTGGCAGGCACACAATGCCACCATGGCCTCCGTGTTAGGGGAGTTCAAGGAACTCAACTGCATCCTGTGGACATTCTCCACCCAACAGCAGGCCCCATCCAATAGTAAGTCAACACCACTGCCCTCAACATCAGCACCTGCTACTGGAATAGAGGCACAGCAGGAGGACCCACAGGACAACAGCACCCCTACCCCTGCAGATTCGGAAACCTCCCCCGTAAAAGAGGTCGCCCATCCAGACACCCTGCAGGACCCCAGGCCAAGACCAATCCCTCCCCCCCCCCAGGAAGTGATCCTTCTTTTGAAATGTCACCCTTGTGTGCCACTGTTACACCCTGTTGACTGTCCAATACCAAGGTCACATCATTCCGAGGCAAATGGGCACACGACCTATGAACCTAACAGCTGGATTACCCACTCTGTTCCTCACCTAGAGTACTACCCCACTCCTCTGGACTGTGAAATTCTACACTAAATAAACCCCTTTTATCACAAGTCATGGTGCATCTCTCTTTATTGTTAGTATTGCCAAACATGTTGAACAACAACAAAAGAATACACAGGTCTACACAACCTAAATGTCCAAGTTACAGATGTAGTGGGATACTGCAGCAGGTGTCCATCCATTTTGTTTTATCATCCAATGTCAACTATGCCAACAGGCAAATCAGCAAGCAGACTGCAAACAGAGTTGTCACCTAAAGAGGGATAAATAAATGGAATGGGGTACAAGATGATAAGGAATGTAATCCATAGTCATACATGAATAACAGTTGAACACAAACACAGGATGAGTGTCCCAGCAGCTATGTTACACCATAAGTAAGGGACTGCATTGGCATTCACACATGTGTGGGACAGGAAAGATGATACAACATCCTCAATTGCACAACTCTCTGAGTAGTCATGAACAGGTGCTTGACACCCAGCAGATGACAATGCATGATATGCCTACGCAGCAGGACAAGACTGATAAGTCCCCCTAACATATTCATAAATAGGCAGCCTGAGGACCCTAAACCTTTCCAACAACTAGAAGGCTGTACCACAATGGCACTAGCATTCCACAAATGAACTTAGCAGCTGTGCATTTCCACTACCTCTCATGGTGAGTCACCTACCCTTCAAGGTCGTTACCCAATGTCTAAGGCTCCAGTCCCCACACATACCTTGATGCATGCAAATACTGGCTACAGATTGGCTTCAGCAATACATATCCCATGCGCAGATGATATGTAATGCAGACATACCTGTACATCAAGGAAAGTAGTGACAAATCATGTCAGTCCTGTTGTCATGTGCTTCATCCTCGTCAGCCGTCCCCTCAGCATCAGAGTCACCAACCACAAACACAGATCCAGCATTAACGTCCAGCTCCTCCAACAGTGGGATGTGCCCTCTGAGGGCCAAAATATGGAGCATGCAGCATGCAACAATGTGTTTACAGACTTTCCCTGGATTGTACTGTAGTGCGACACCAGACACATGAAGACAGCAAAATCTGGCTTTCAAGAGACCGAAAGTACGTTCAATCACACGCCTTGTCCAGCCATGTGCCTCATTGTACTGTTCTCCCCTAATGTAGTTGGTTGTCTCACAGGTGTCAGGAGGCAGGACAGGTTTTGGTATCTGGAGTCACCTGTGTGAAATAGGAAACTTGGCCATGGGTAACATTGCTAGGCGGAGTGCTGACTGTGTAATGAGGGGTATAGACGTCTGACATGGAGAGCAGTACACATATCTATGAGCCAGGCCCTTTCTCCCTGAAGTTGCAACATCAGTGCAGGGACACTGCTGTTCCTCAGGATGTAGGAATCATGCACTGATCCTGGGAATTTAGCGTTCACATGTGTAATATATTGATCTGCAAGACACACCACTTGTACATTGAGTGAATTTGTACTTTTCCTGTTTCTGTAAACCTGTTCATTGATCCTCGGAGGTACCAGGGCAATGTGAGTCCCATCAATGGCCCCAATTACATGTGGGACATTTGAGATGTTGTAGAAGGCTGCTTTAACAGTGGGAAACTCTGGAGGTAGTGGGAACCTAATGTACCTGTGCACATGCTTGAGTAGGGCATCCAGCACATCCTACAACACCTTACAGAACTTGGGCTACGAAAAGCCTGCAGGCAGTCCCACTATGCTCTGAAATGACCCACTTGCCAGGAAATGCAGGACTGACAACACCTAGACTGTTGGAGGAATGGCCTGGGGATTCCTCAAACCAGCAGGAGGTCTGCTTTCAACTGTGCGACCAGTTCCCTGATGCACAAACGGTTCAGTCGATAGGTCAGGATGATGTGGCGCTCTTCCATGGTTTTAAGATCTACTAGTGGCTGGTAAATTGGTGCATTCCTCAGCACTCCATTGTAGCCATTTCTGTGCGGGGATACAAACAACAATCAGGGTATCTGTCACAATGTAGGCTATACAGTATGACACATGACAGTCATTATGTAATAGTCATTCAAGTTGCCTGCAATGTGTGAGCACACATTACTCTACCCTCCGTGCCTAACCAGACGATGACACATGATTCTTGTGTGAATGGACGTATACAGGACATGTACACGTACACCTTCCCTGTGTTTTACTATACTGATCAAATATGCTGGCAATTGTTGTGAAAAGTCTGTAAATTTCACTAGACACGCACTACATGTGTCTATATTCACCATGTCAGACCTGAATTATGTATTTGTAAGGACAGGCAGGGAGTTACACTGTGTAAACTCAGGACAGTAATGTCACAAACTAAAATGGCAGCTGTGTGTCCAACATGCATTGTACTGCTGGAAGTGACCTCGTGCCGCCGGCGGAAGTCGTCATGGCGGAGTGCGGTCAGAATTGCTGTGCAACTCCTCATTGGTTAACATTGATGTCAATGGGAAACTGGGACCAATGACGATCACAGCCGGTGGTGACGGTCATGACCACTGTGGTTGTAACCCCCATTTTGTGTGTGACAGCTTACTTGACTCCTGGCTTTCGGGTTAGACAGACCTCCACTTTCTGTGCTGCTGTGTCCTGTCTCTTGGAGCAACAATGGCACGCACTGCAGGGGAAAGGGTCCCAACCTTCTCAACGGAGGAGCTGGAAAAACTGGTGGAAGGGGTCTTACCCTTGTATAGGCGGTTGTACGGAGCTCCAGGACAACTGGTCAGTACAACCTCCATGGTCCCACAAGTTGGGTGTTGTTTGACGATGTTTGTGTGTGCACATTGACATGTCATGACTGATCAGGTCTGTAGCATGCACATGATATGTGTGGGATATTGACAGTGTGCATGAGCAGTGTTCGTTGTGTGTCTCCAAAGCTTACTGCTGGATTGGTATCATTTACATTTTGTCCCCCCTTTTCTCACTGTTTCTCAATCAGGTCAGCGCTGACCAGAAGAAAGGATTGTGGCAAGCCATTGCCAAGGAAGTGCAGACCCTGGGGGTCCATTGCGGGCAGAGCACCCACTGGGGGAAACGGGGGGAGGACCGGCGACACTGGGACTGGATCATCAGAGGCCCAGCTGAGGACGGCCTCCCAATGTGGGAGGGGTGCACGTCGGACCCAGACCCCTCTAATGGCCCGCATACCTGCAGTGGCGCACTCTGATTTGGATGGGGGCTTGAAGGCAGCACAGCAGCCACAAGGGGGTACATGTTGACTGTCAGGTCCCTACTGCATGGTTTTGCACTGTCACCCTGCTTGGACTTGGAATGAACGTAGTCAGATGTGATTTAGGGAATGTACAGTCCTGGTTGCCACACCCATCAAGTAGGAGTGTTTGATGGTCGCTATGTTGATTCATGTAGGATGAATAGTGGTGGTACAGTGACACATGTTCAGCTGTATGTATGAGTCTCTCAAGTCTGCTATCATGTCAATGGCTGCATCCTCCATCTCTGCGTGTACTGTAGTAGTTTGAAGTGGTCATGATGGCACTGTATATGGGTAATGACAGGCATGTTCCGTGAAGGTTGCAGTTGCATCACTTCCTACATCAGTGGATCCTCTGTACCACATGTACTCCTCGCATTTCTATCAGTTAGTTAGTGTCCTGAGTCCCTCTCTGCTTAGATTAGTATCATCCTGTAGTGGATGACATGTGATTGGGTAGAGTCCTGGGCCTGTTTCTAGGAGTAGTCATTTTGGCATTGATGGGCATGTAGTTGTCTTCATGCAGGAGTTTGGTCTGCATGGTTGGGATAGGTTTGGACATGGCTTGCATGACTCTATTTGGGAAAGACTGCTAATTGGTCTATTATTTTGCAGGCAGCAACTGTTATCTGCATTGTGTGTATGTGAAGTGGATGTGTGGGTTCTAATATTTTCCTCCCTTTCTGTTTCTGCCACCCTCCTTTTCTCTCTCCTCCTCTGTCTATGTGCATTAGCATCATCTGGTGAGGGAGGAAGGGCACTGGCAAGTGGGGATGCTGCAGCCCACGGGACCCAGGAGGTGGACAGCAGTGACGCCGAGGGGACCAGTGGGATGGAGGGTGAGGGGAGCACCACAGGGGAGACTGGAGCTACCATAACATCTCACTCAGATACCTCCTCCGATGGCGGCTCCCTGGCAGTGGTAGACCCTTTTAGTACCACACCAATACCATTGTTGTCCGCCACCTCCCTTTCCAGCACCGCCCTCCCTGTAACACAACACCCAGTTGCCTGTGCCCACTCACCCAGGAGGGTGGGCATCTCCTTTGCTGCAAGCACCTCTGACTGTGCCCCAGTGAGCCCTGCTGCCCTCAATGAGAAGGCTATTGCCCTTCTGAGGTCCATCTCTGTGGGGCAGACAACGATTGTGATTGCCATCCAGGGGCTCGCATCCCAGATGCAGCAGACCAATGTATTCCTGGAAGGCATTCACGGTGCCTTGTCTGGCCTCCAGAGATCATTTCAGGCTCTGGCCTCCTCGTTGACGGCAGCCAGTGTTGCTTCATCTTCCGTCCCCCCTCCAGCTACCTCTTCCCAATCCACAAGCTCTCTCCCTACACCCGTCCATGGCACACCAACACACATGCATACACCCAGTACAACATACAAGGTGCGCAAATACAGACATGGGCATCACAAATGTCCCCACAGGCATGCACACACACAACACACATATGCAGACACAACAACAGACACTTCTCCCACCACCTCCACCTTCACAGTCACATCTCTACTCATACCTGCCAGCACAGCATCATCACACACTGGTCCTGCTGTCATTCCTGTCATCCCCTCAATCACCACAACAGCAGACTGACAGTCAAACACCCGACACACCACATCCACACTCACCACGATATCTGTCTCTGCCACCTGAAGCACATCCACCTCACTTGCACACACCACCTCAACATTCACTCACACATCACCCATTCCCACTCCCTGCATCTCTGCCCTCCTCCCAAGAAATGCATACGTACCCACTCACCCACCCAACATTCAGCCACCACACACATCCAGATACTGCACACACCAGCATCCACGTCCAGCACACAGACACGTCAGACGAGCACTTCCTCTACCTCCAATCCCAACCCTCAGTCATCTGACTGCCCTGTGTACCTAAGATAGTTTTCCTTGCAGCCCTTGACCTCTTCCCTACTCCTTTCCCAACCTGTTTTTCCCATAAACAGCATGTCTCCCTGCCCTCTCAGGCCCTTCCATCTCCCATTCCTTGGGCGCCCCTCTGGTGTTTCCCCTGCTCCTCCACCCAGCAAAAAAGCCACCCCTCCCAGTGCCAAGGTCATCCCTCCCAAGCCCAAGCCGCAACATGCCCTTTCCACATCCAAGCCTCTCCCACCACACCCCTGAGGTGTCTGCCTGTCCCATTGCTGCCTCTATGAAGTGGAGGCCTAGCTTCAATCAGGAGTCAAGTTGGGCCCATATTGATGGCCAATGTGTCCTGCTAAATTGCACATTTGGACTTTCCATAGACACATTTTGTATATAGTTTATTCATTGTTTGAATACATCTACCCACATTGCTGTGATTGGCAAGATAAGATGCTTGTCCTGGTTTCCTTCTACATGGTGGTGTGACATCTGTGTGCAAAGGTGTGTGGGGTCTGTGTGTGGATTGTGTCTGTGTTGTTGCATGCGCTTGGCAGATGGTATGGCCATGGGGATGTTGTGATGTGTGTGTCTGCTTGCTTGTGTGTTTGCATGAGGTGTTATATGCGTCCGTGTGTCTAGTGCTGCATGTGTGTATTTGCTTGATTGTTGGTTGTATGTGTTGTGTCACCTGTATGATTGTTTGGGTGTGTGTTCAGAGCTATTGATTGTGTGTCATTGCTACATGGAGTTCATGCTGTGTATATGTGTTCTGTCGCACAACTTGCCGTCTTCGTCGTTGTCGGTGGGCCTGACGGTGTATGGCGAGATACAACGCTGGGAAGACTAGCAGTTCATTTGCCATGGCGGCAGCGGTGGTGTCTCTGTGCCTGGAGGTGGGTGCTTCCATTCATACTTTCTGTTTCCGCCAGTTTTTTCTTGGCGGTAAGGCCCCACTGGATATCCTGGTTGAGTGGTTACTCGGAATATGGAGAGCTGGACCTTGGCTTCCTCTCGCCTGAAGTTGTCTTCCGCCGGTGGATGATGCTCATCGGCTGTGGCAGGGCTGGCAGTGAGTTGTCTGTATTGCGTTGGGTTCACCGCCTTACTCGTTATTTGGTAGTCTGCACCTCCACCCTACCGGCAGTCACAAGACCACCATCGGTGTGGCTGTTCTGTTACCGCCAAACTCAGAATGAGCACCTCAGTCTAAGGCAAAAAAAATTGCCAACTTCCAGACTCCCTGATGTTTATCCTGAAAATGTTTGACTGTGCCATATGAACCATCATTATTGGGTATAGCCCACTAACACTCCAAAATGTGTTTTTTTAACTGGAAGCCTAATGAATACCTCAGACAAACCTGAACCTCTCTGAAGAGATGTAATGACATTGAAACACATGTCACGGGTTGCTTTTGCTCATTCCAGATTGGCTTGGATGGTATTTTATTAGTCCAAAGCTGTAATTCTGTGCCTGGAGTGGTGAAAAGCTTTTGCCATTTTACAGCTCGGCAAGGATGGCACTGGGCCCATCCTATGCTTCACGATTTTGCTCTACAAATGACAAAATACTTTGTTGCTTTCTAGTTTGGTGTGGATGGCACTGTGCCAATCCTATGCTTAAAATCTTTGCTAAAAAAGCAGACTTTTGCAGTGAGCAAATCTAGAGTGTAGCTGGTATTGCAGGGTGCTCCTTATTGGAGCTGCTCTACACCTATACGTGGGAACTGCCCAGAGTTCTCTCTTCTGTTTTGCATAATTTATGAGTCACTCTAACCCTATATAGATATACTACATATTACCTAGTGGTGGTTGCCACTAGGAAGTTATAGTTAGGACTTAGGGCCAGATGCACAAATCTTTTTGCACACCGCAAACAGTGAATTTTGCTGTTTGCGACGTGCAAAAAGCACATTGCGATGCCCAAACCCCGTTTTGCGAGTCAGTAACCTGGTTACCGATTCGCAAAACGGGCCTGCGAGTCGCAATTAGGAAGGGGTGTTCCCCTTCCAAATTCCGAGTCGCAGTGCGATGTTGTATTCTTTTGTGACTGCAAACGTGGTCGCAAAACCATTGCAGTTACCACCAGTGTCACACTGTTGGTAACCCATTCGCAAAAGGGAAGGGGTCCCCTTGAATGGCATGAAAAACATTTTCCTATGGACCACTGCCTGCTCTGAAAAAATGAAACAGAAACGTTTAATTTTTTAGTTTTGTAATGCATCGCGTTTTCTTTTAAGGAAAACGGGCAGCATTACAAAAAAATAAAAATGCTTTATTTAAAAGCAGTCACAGACATGGTTGTCTGCTGTCTCCAGCAGGCCACCATCCCTGTGAGTGCAGCGAGTCTCAAGGGGGTCACAAATTGCGTCCCACCTCATTAAAATTAATGAGGTGGGCCTTTGCGACCCCCTTGCGAGTCGCAGATGGTGTCAGGGACACCATCCTACATTCTGAATTGCGACTCGCAAATTTCGAGTCCATCTGACTCGCAATTTGCGAGACGCAATTCAGAATTTTACTACATCTGGCCCATAGTTTCTATATAAGAAAGTGTGTTTTACTTGCCTATATCTTTAGTGCCGCTTGACGAATCTTCACAAAACTTTCCAAAAGAATTGGCAGTCATGTCAGCTGCGGTCTGAAAAGTTTTGGGGTAATCCATCAAGGAGGGGCTGAGAAAAAGGGGGGTCCCAAAACATGTTTTTCCCATTCATTTTTCCCTAGGGATTTTGAACAGTGATAGCGCTGAAACTACTGGATGGAATTAAACCATATTTGGCAGAAAGATAGGTCCTGGTCCAGAAAGTGAACTGTTTTGTTTTGGTGTAAATCTGTTTGGTAGTTTTAGAGAAATTAAAGAAAATCCACATGTGTATAACTATAGACGCAAAGGATTTGCCACCCCTCCCGATCTTGTCCTGAGATCTGATTATCTGCCAACACTTCAACAAGGAAGCCATTGAAGTATTGGTAGCCATATTGGGACTCAGCTGAAGCTGTGTCTCTTAACAAAAGAAAAAAAAAGAAAAAAGGTCTAGAATACTAACACCCAGACACCTTAGCTCTGGTGCCTCCCCAGGGCTGAAAAGCATTTTATGTTTACTTTTTACCACAAATCTGGGTCGCAAGTCTGCATCAAAAATATATATAAAAAATAACAAGTGCGGGCTCTGTTGGGTCAAGTCCTGGAGTCATTTTTGGGTTTTTAGTAGGGGGGCATCCTTATCCACCATAACCCAGATGACCACCACCTCCTTGGGGTGAATACTGTAATATGAGCGGGAGGGCCGGGTGGCACCCCATGCCGTGGAGATCACCACTCCCCAGATCAAAAATGCTTTTTTGACATTGTGGAGGCCAAATACCTACCCCACAGACCCAGGGACCACCATCCCCCCTTAAGGGCAAATAATGTAATATGGGTGGGGGCGGCACAGGCCCCCGCACCCTGGAGACACCACCCCTCAGGACATTTAACAAATTGGTTGTGGGGGGCACTTGGGCCCCCCCCACACCCTCGAGGGACCACGACCTCCCAGAGGCTAATATTAAATAATATAAAGGGGGTCTGTTTCGGACCCCCAAATTCCAGGGACCACCACCCCCCCAGGCTTCTTCAACGATGGAGTCACTGATTGCTCTGGGGACCGCCACCCCTCAGGGCCGGCTCCTGCATTGTCCCTGGGTGCCCACCCCTGGGACATAGCTGTTTGCTGCGGCTTAGCTGCAGCTTTGAAGCTGCAGCTAAGCCACAGCAAATATTCTGGTTTCAGACAGAATCTGCAAGTGGACTTTTCACCTCCATTCCCTGCACACAGATATACATGCAGGGAACAGAGATGAAAGGTTTGCTTCAGCAACCATGGAGCTGCTACTTAAAGCAGCTCCATGGTTGCTGAAGCAATGGCACTGTGGGGGAGGCATTGAGGCTTGTACTATGTACCGGATGCCCTGTAAAAGGCATTTTGTTAATAAATAATTGTAAAACCTGTTGCCACCACAGGGAAGCTCTTGAGGGCTCCCTCGCAGTCTGAGATATCCCATAAAGGGCTAAAAGAAGTAGAAAAAAATGAAGAGCTCAGTGTGAAGGTCTCAGACCTTCATACTGAGCATTCAGGATTCGAGTTGAGTTGTACTTGTTTCCATGTTTTAATTTTATTTTTTTTAAGTAAAAATGTTCAAAGGTCATATGAAAGGTGATTTTACTTTAAAAAAATTACAAACAAATTTTTCTTTTACAATTGTGCAACTATATCATAAATAAAAGCCTAAAAAACCTATCTCTCTCTCTCTCTACCTCTATTTCATTCTCCCTCTCTCTTGTTCAATCTCTTTCTCTTACTCACACACCCGCTCAGACACTCATGCGCCCACTCTCAAATCTACTTAGACACTCATGCACCCACTCACAGACCCACTGAGATCCTCCTGCACCCACTCACAGCCCCAGTCACAGTCTCACACACCCACTCAGAAAACCACAGACCCACTGACACCCTCATGCACCCACCTACAGACATGCACACACACTAACACACCCACTAAAACACTGATGTACACACTCTCACAACAGACAGACAATCTGACAGCCACTGTCAGCCCCAGATACACCCTCTCACATCCCTTGTCACTCCCAGAGAGGCCACAGCCAACTCCCGCCGTGCACAGCCAAATGGCCATGCACTGCATGGGGTTGGGTGGTTAGGGGGGTTGGCCGCAGGCTCTGGCTGTAGGACAGGTCTTGCGGACAAACCTCCCTTGCACACGGGTGAAGGCTGTACACAGTGCAAGGTTAGGTACTTATAGGGGGTTGACCTCAGGTCCTAGCCAGAGGCCAGACCCTGTGGCCACCAGCCACCACAAACGGGCAAAGGCCATACACGGCTGTGGTTGGTTGTGGTTGAGTTAACGTATAGTTGTCAGAGTCACCAGATCCTTGGGGTCTGTGCACGTTCCCAACACTTCCACCACAAGACAGCTCCAATACTCTGGTTAGAATTGTTACAGAGTCTAAGAGAGTCCAAGTGGGGAAAAGGGGATTAGGAAGGGAACAGCTGGGAAGGAGACCTGTAGGAAGCAAAAAAGGTTAAAACACACAATATAAAAATTACATCATATGAAACAATACTAGGCTATGACTCTAAGCATGGCCATTCTGAAAAAAACATGGAAAATCTAAGCATAGACTTAAAATGACTAGGCTTCAAGATGACTGGACACCTGTGAGGGAATGAAGAAAGGTTAAATGCAACTTTCAAATTCAAATACTATCCTTTGCATGAGGATCAGGAAACAATCTGAATGATTTCTATAAACCATCATGTGAATCGTGTTTGAGAAAACATATTAGGAATACACAACATTACATCTAGAACTCCGGCTTTCTTTGTTCCTTCAAATTGCCGGAACATGAATTGCGCACATTGCAGATTTTCACATAGGTAGTAAAAATACCATAGAATGATTGTGCACCATGAATAACACCAATTAGACTTGAGAAATAAATCACACGACTTGTCAACTCGAAAACCACCAAGTAAATGCCTTAGAATGGTAGCGCATAATGAACTCCGGGCATATTTATACTCCGTTTGCGCCGAATTCGACGCAAAACTAACTCCATATTTATACTTTGGCATTAGACGCGTCTAGCGCCAAAGTTCATGGAGTTAGCGTCATTTTTTTGCGTGAACACCTTCCTTGCGTTAATGAGATGCAAGGTAGGCGTTCACGTCTTAAAAAATGACTCCCAGGCATGTGCGTGGTATTTATACTCCCGGGCAAAAATCACGCCCGGGAGTGGGCGCGGCAAAAAACCCCGCATTTGCGCCTCTTTTTAACGCCTGGGTCAGGGCAGGCGTTAAGGGACCTGTGGGCTCAGAATGAGCCCAGAGGTGCCCTCCCCTGCCCCCAGGGACACCCCCTGCCACCCTTGCCCACCCCAGAAGGACACCCAAGGATGGAGGGACCCATCCCAGGGAAGAAAAGGTAAGTTGTGGTAAGTATTTTTTTTTTTTTTTTGTGGCATAGGGGGGCCTGATTTGTGCCCCCCTACATGCCACTATGCCCAATGACCATGCCCAGGGGACACAAGTCACCTGGGCATGGCCATTGGGCAAGGGGGCATGACTCCTGTCTTTGGTAAGACAGGAGTCATGTTAATGGCGTCTGGGCGCCCCAAAAAAATGGCGCAAATCGGTTTAAGACGATTTTTTTGCCTCAGCCTGACTTGCCCCATTTTGGGATGCCCAAACGCCATTTTTCCCTACGCCGGCGCTGCCTGGTGTACGTCGTTTTTTTTCACGCACACCTGGCAGCGCCGGTCGGCTAACGCCATTCAATAAATACGGCGCCCGCATGGCGCTTCAGAATGGCGTTAGCCTGCGCTAATTTTTTGGGCGCAAAACTGCGTTAGCGCAGTTTTGCGTCAAAAAGTATAAATATGGCCCAGAAAATGAATTGCGCGTCTTGCCGATTCGAGTACCACCATGTAACTGCCAAGGAATGGTAGCGCACAATGAATAACATGAAATTAAGCACGAGAAAAGAATTGCGCGTCTTGCCGATTCGAATGCCACCATGTAACTGCCAAGGAAGGGTAGAGCACAATGAATATCAAGGGTTCAAGCACAAGAAAACAATTCATGCGTCGTGCCAATTCGAATGCCACCATGTAACTGTCAAGGAATGGTAGCGCACAATGAATATAAAGGGTTAAAGCACAAGAAAACGAATTGTGTGTCTTGCTGATTCGAATGCCACCATGTAACTGCCAAGGAATGGTAGCGCACAATGAATAACATGAATTAAGCACGAGAAAAGAATCGTGCGTCTTGCCGATTTGAATATCCGCATGCAAATGCCACAAAATGACCAAGCGCACATTCACACGCACAAGAGTAGAATTGTTTATCATGCAAAGATTAGGCCCAAGAACTCAAAAGTCTTCGATAACGGGGTCGGGGGCCCAGCCCGACCTCCGTCTTACCGCCCTGATCTAGGATCACCAATTGAAGTGAAAAGGGCAAGGCCTGGAGGATCAAAGTAGGCCACTGGAACAGGAGCTCAGGAAGTTGCTGCTGCTCTGCACCGGAACCTCTGAATAGTGAGCACGTGGAGCTGGGCTGGCTCCCTTATATAGAGTCTTGGCCCACCCACAAACCACACCCCGGCATGCTGCAGGGAAAGCTTCTGGAAGGCCCTGGAAGGGGACCGCACCCTGACACAGTCTGAAAACCTGCAGCAGTACATAGCATGTGAACAGTGTTTGAATGCATGCTGAACCTAAGTCTTTAAGATTAAACTCTACAATGCAAAAGGTTAAACAACATTATATCAGCAAAATGCATACGTTATGTTAGCTTGAAATTGTTGGGTTTTTGCATTCTAGTCGCCCTTAGAGCGCTCACTGCCCTGATGTTGACAGTACTCCCCTCTCCCAGACGCGCTCTAGGGCCTGGTTTGTCTGGATTGAGACAATGAAAACCCCTCACAAGTACTGGAGCGTGGATATCAGATGCGCAAACCCATGAGTTATTTTCAGGGCCATAACCTTTCCATGAGATTAAGTTCCATAGGTTACGCCCTCTCAGTTTAGAATCCAACACTTTCTTGACTTCATATTCTTCTTCTCCCTGTATTAGAACTGGAGCTGGATGACGGCGGACCTTCTGGACTGCTTTTTTCAAGAGGGAAGTGTGGAACACTGGATGAAACCGTAATGAACTTGGCAATTGCAATTTAGAGGTCACAGGATTGATCTGCTAAAGGACAGTGTAAGGACCTATGAATCTGGGGTTAAACATGTGCTTCTTCTTGAAGTCTATATGTTTTGTGGAAAGCCACACTTTGTCACCTGGTTGACACTGCGGTCCCTCACAATGTTTCTTGTCATAATGCTTTTCGTATTTTTGTTTGGCCTTTTCTAAATGCTGTTGAATCAATTTCTGGGTTTGATGCAAATGTTGAATGGTTTCTGACACAGCTGGAGTAAGAGAACTTTCTTGAGGGATTGTGATGGGCAAGGTGTCAGGATGATAGCCAAACAAGCCAAAAAAAGGTGTAACGCCAGTAGAAGTGTGGAATGAGGTATTGTAGGCTAACTCAGCTAACCAGGGCATTGATGTCCAAGAATGAAGTGCCTTTTCAGCGTAAGCACGCAGGTATTGCTTCAAAGTCTGATTTAGTCTTTCAATTTGACCATCTGTTTGAGGATGGTGGCTAGTAGATAGTGTAGATGTCACTTGGAGTGTTTTACACCACGTCTTCCAGAAATTGGAGGTGAATTGTGACTCCCGATCAGAGAGGATCATTTTTGGCAGTCCATGATAACGAACCACTCTATTCAGTAAAATAGTTGCCAGTTCACTGGAGGTGGGCAATTTCTTACAGGCAATAAAATGTCCATATTTCGTGAGGCTATCTACTACCACCAGAATTACTGAATGTTGTTGAACCATTGGCAGACCGGTAATAAAGTCTAAAGAAATGTGCTCCCACGGTCGACTTGGGGTTGGGAGTGGATGCAACAACCCTTTCGGTTTTGAATGACTCGTTTTAGTGCGAGCACAGACTTCGCAGTTGTTTACCATCGCTTTTACATCTTTTGTTAGGGTAGGCCACCAAAAATAGCGTTGGATTAATTCAAGAGTTTTAGGAGTACCTGGATGACCTGCCGTGGGTATAACATGCAACCAATGAAACACTATCTTGCGAGGTTTGGTAGTGGGCACGAACAAACAAGCGTCATGAAAAGGTAGTCCTTGCTTGATTGACCTTTTGGGATCTGCTTGGGCCCATGTCTGCCATTTCTAAACAGTGAAAGAATTGCAGATGTCTTCATAGAAATCTTCAGTTTTTATGAAACATAGGACTTTGTCGGAAGCAATGATAGCTCTGGAGGTTTGAACTGCAGGCAACGTGGTACACTCTTGGCGGGACAAGCCTTCAGCTTTGCGAATATCTTTACCAGGCCGGAAGGTTACCACAAAATCTAATTCGGCAAAAAACAGCATCCATCGTAATTGCTGAGGAGTCAAAAGTCTGGCGGAACTCATGAATTGAAGATTGCGATGATCAGTATATACCATGACAGTGTATTTGCCACCCAACAAATGATGTCTCCATTCTTTAAAGGCGTCACGAATCGCCAGAAGCTCTTTTTCAGCAATGACATAGTTCTGTTCGGCTTCATTAAACTTCCGAGACATGTAAGCTACAGGATGAAGTTGACCAGTGTCCTTGATTCGTTGCGACAAGACTGCTCCTATTGCCACATCTGAAGCATCAGCTTCCACTATGAAGGGTCGATCCGTGTCAGGGTGAGTCAAGACTGGGGCAGTGGAGAAAGCTTCTTTCAAAGTTGAAAAGGCTTGGTCAGCTTCTGGGGACCATACAAATTTCTCCTTCTTTCTTAATAACTTAGTGATTGGAGCCACTGTTTGGGGGAAATGATTGATGAACCTCCGGTAAAAATTTGCAAACCCCAGGAAACATTGTACATCCCGAACAGTTTTTGGGGTGGGCCAATCAGATACAGCCTTTACTTTATTTTCTGCCATCACCATACCTTGAGGGGTAAGGATAACCCCCAAAAACTCAACTGTGGTAACATGAAACCCACACTTGGTTAGTTTGCAATATAAATGGTGCTTTCGAAGGGCAGCAAGAATTTTCTTGACATGTTGGACATGTTCATTTTCATTGTCTGAGTAGATCAGAATGTCATCGATGTAGACTATGGCAAATATGTTGAGGTACTCTCTAAGAACGTCATTCAAGAAAAATTGAAATGCTGCCGGAGCATTATACAGACCAAAAGGCATGACGGTGTATTAGAAAATGTCATATTTTGTCTTGAACGCTGTTTTCCATTCATCACCCTCTCTCATTCTGACCAAATGATAGGCACCTCGAACATCAAGCTTCGTGTAGATTTTTGCTTTCTTTACTTGCTCCAGTAAGACCGGAATTAGGGACAAAGGATATTTATTCTTGATGGTGACTTTGTTCAATCCCCTATAGTCGATACACAATCGAAGTTCTCCATTCGCCCTCGGAACAAAAAGCAAAGGAGAAGCTGCAGGAGACTTAGAAGGGCGAATTAAACCATTCTCCAAAAATTGATCTAGGTATTTCGTAAATGTTGATTTTCATGTTCTGACAGGGCATATACACGACAGTTGGGAAGTATCACACCTGGGACTAGATCAATTTGACAGTCATAAGATCTATGAGGAGGTAAGTTCTCTGCTTCTTTCCCATCAAATTCATCTTTGTAAGATGAATACTGTTTGGGCAACTGAACTTCTTTCTCCGCGGCAGTAACTATGTAAGAGTTGCAAACTTTTGATACTTGAACCTTTTGGAGGCATTGTTCTTTACATAGCACAGATGAGAAAACGACCTTTCATTCTGCCCAATTAATCTCTGGATTGTGATGAGTTAACCATGGCAAGCCAAGGATAATCCCATACTGGGGAGCATGGATCACGTCAAGGATGAGTTTCTCTTTATGTTTCTTTCTTTGATTCTTATCCTCACTAATCACCGACAAGGGGACAGTTTGAAGAGTTACCGGACCTCGAGTCAAGAGTTTTCCATGCCTGGATGATTTCTGGGGTCTTCTTTTCAATACATGGGATCCCCCATGCACGAACCAATTGGGCGTCAACAAAGTTCCCGATAGCCCCAGAATCGACTAGAGCCTTCTTGAAATAGGTCTTTTTCTTAACCTGAAATCTTATTCCCAGTTTGAGATGTCTAGATTGTGAAGGGTCCACGGTGACACCCAAGAGCAACCCTTCTCTGCGTCTTGGGTGCTTTAGTTTTCCGACTCGACTTGTGCATTGGCTGCAACCTTCTGAACTGGACCTCGTTTGCTCTTTGGTTTGATTGGACAATCTTTGGCAAAATGACCCTTCCGCCCACAATAGAGACATTGTCCATTCTTCCTACGTAGGTCCTTTTCATCTTTGGTTAAAGGTCTCCTGATGGTTCCAATTTCCATCGGTTCCGGCGTTCTTTCTTTTGGAGTTCTTGAGTCTCTATCATCGTGAACACGCCAGGAATATTTTTCAGTCTTTTTGCGCGTTCCTTTTCGTTCTGTTAAACAATGATCAAGCCTCAAGACAAGGTTTATCAATTCTTGACAGTCTGTAGGTTGCGGGTCGATTTGAGCTAGGATATCTTTTAGCTCCTCTTTGAGTCCCTTGTAAAACAAGGCCGCTTGTTTTTCTTCAGGCCAGGATGTCACGGCGACCAGCCGATTAAAGTTGGCTAAATATGACACCTAATCCTGATTTCCTTGGCGTAAGTCTAATAATTCACGATCTGCTGACAGTGTTACAGTTCTACTATCAAGAACTCGCTCAAACGTGCAAACAAAATGTCTCCAGTTGTACAACAGGGGACTATCTTTACGCACAAGAGGAATAGCCCAGGTAGCTGCATCTCCAGACAGATATGATAACAAGAAAGCTACTTTAAACTGGGCATCGGGGAAAGTATGTGGTCTGCAGGTGAATTAGTAATTCCGCTTGAACCGGGAAAGATTGCGCTTTCCAGGGGTCACCTGAGAAACGTTCTGGGGAGCTAAAGGAATGGCTGAAGGAACATTGAGGGAAATGTTTGTCGGATTACCTCCAGAAGTCTGAGAAGAAGTACATGGCCAAGACACACCTGTGGGATTTTGTTCCTTCTTCTCTACTTTATCCTGTAACTGACTCACTCTCTCAGCTAGGCTAGTTGCCAAATCTTTTGATGATACCACCTCTGCTTGGAGCTCAGTGATAGCCTTGACTAGCTCCTCCAGTGTGGCCATGTTGAGAACATACACAAACCAGGAGGATAATAATTTGTGGGCTCACTATTCTGTCAGAGTCACCAGATCCTCAGGGTCTGTGCACGTTCCCAACAATTCCACCACAAGACAGCTCCAATACTCTGATTAGAATTGTTACAGAGTCTCAGAGAGTCCAAGTGGGGAAAAAGGGATTAGGAAGGGAACAGCTGGGAAGGAGACCTGTAGGAAGCAAAAAAGGTTAAAACACACAATATACAAAATTACATCATATGAATCAATACTAGGCTATGATTCTAAGCATGGTCATTCTGAAAAAACATGGACAATCTAAGCATAGACTTAAAATGACTAGGCTTCAAGATGACTGGATACCTGTGAGGGAATCAAGAAAGGTTAAATGCAACTTTCAAATTCAAATACTATCCTTTGCATGAAGATCAGGAAACAATCTGAATGATTTCTAAAAACCATCATATGAATCGTGTTTGAGAAACTCTGGCTTTCTTTGTTCTCTCAAATTGCCGAACATGAATTGCGCACATTGCAGATTTTCACATAGGTAGTAAAAATACCATAGAATGATTGTGCACCATAAATAACACCAATTAGGCTTTAGAAATAAATCACGCGACTTGTCAACTCGAAAACCACCAAGTAAATGCCTTAGAATGGTAGCGCATAATGAACTCCGTGTTTTCAAACACAGAAAATGAATCGCGCATCTTGCCGATTCGAGTACCGCCATGTAACTGTCAAGGAATGGTAGTGCACAATGAATAACATGAAATTAAGCACGAGAAAAGAATCGTGTGTCTTGCCGATTCGAATGCCACTATGTAACTCCCTTATATAGAGTCTTGGCCCAGCCCACAAACCACATCCAGGCATGCTGCAGGGAAAGCTTCTGGAAGGCCCTGGAAGGGGACCACACCCTGACACAGCCTGAAAACCTGCAGCAGTGCATAGCATGTGAACAGTGTTTAAATGCAAGCTTAACCTAAGTCTTTAAGATTAAACTCTGCAATGCAAAAGGTTAAACAACATTATATCAGCACAATGCATAAATTATGTTAGCTTGAAATTGTTGGGTTTTTGCATTCTAGTTGCCCGTAGAGCACGCACTGCCCTGATGTTGACAATAGTAATGAAAATTACCACACGTTAAAAAAACATAGAAATTCACTGGAAAAAAACAAAGGTTACAGAGACATTCTAATTAGGAAATAGAATTAAAAACCATAGAAATACACTTAAAAAAGCAAGGTTTACAGGTAACTATAACTGGTGCCCTAAGGTAACTATAACTCACACCCTCCCCATGCACTGTTAACTACCCCACTAAGTACAGCACTCATGACATCCTTGATAACATCATTGATAATATCAATGCAATATTTGAAGTAAAATCTTTAAGGAAAAAACTGTGCATTGTGAGGGTGTGAGTTTTAGTTACCTCAGGGGATGAGTTACAGTTACTTTAGATAACTCTAACTATAGCTGGTGGATTATTATGGTTTTGGTATGTTTAAAATGTGAGCCTCACGATAACATCACTGTAACCGTTGGTTTAAAAAAAAAATATATATATATATATATGCAAAAAAGATTAGAGAACTCTGGGTAGTTCCCAAGTTTAGGTGGAGAGCAGCTCTAGTAAGGAGCACCCTGCAACACCAGCGACACTCTAGATTTGCTCACCTCAAATGCCTGTTTATCTAGCAAAGTTTGAAAAGCATTTGATCAGCGCAGTGCTATCCACGCCGAGCTAGATAGTGACAAAGTCTTTTGCCATTTGTTGCAGGGTGCTCCTTACTAGAGCTTCTCTCCACCTAAACTTGGGAACTACCCAGAGTTCTCTAATCTTTTTTTGTATAATTTATCAATCAATCAATCAATCAAGAAATTTGTATAGCGCGCTACTCACCTGGAGGGTCTCAAGGCGCTGGGGGAGGGGGGACCGCTACTGCTCGAACAGCCAGGTCTTGAGTTGCTTCCTGAAGGAGAGGTGGTCTTGGGTCAGGCGGAGGTGGATGGGGAGGGAGTTCCAAGTCTTGGCTGCCAGGTAGGAAAAGGATCTTCCTCCCATGGTAGCTTTTCTAATGCGTGGCACAGCGGCGAGGGCGCGGCTGGTCGATCGTAGCTGGCGGGTGGGAGTGTAGAAGGTCAGGCGGTTGTTGAGGTACCTGGGGCCCAGGTCGTGGAGGGCCTTGTGTGCGTGGGTGAGGAGACGGAACGTGATTCTCTTGCTGATGGGGAGCCAGTGCAAGTCTCTCAGGTGTCCGGAGATGTGGCTGTGACGGGGGATGTCAAGGATGAGGCGTGTGGAGGCGTTCTGGATGCGTTGGAGTCTTTTCTGTAGTTTTGCCGTGGTTCCGGTGTAGACGGTGTTACCGTAGTCCAGTCGGCTGGTGACGAGTGCCTGGGTGACCGTCTTCCTGGTTTCGGTGGGGATCCATCGGAAGAACTTTCGGAGCATGCGTAGGATGTTGAAGCATGATGATGAGACGGCGTTGACTTGTCTGGTCATCGAGAGGGAGGAGTCCAGGATGAAGCCCAGGTTGCTTGCGTGGTCCGTTGGTTTGGGTGCGCTGCCCAGGGCAGGGGGCCACCAGGAGTCGTCCCAGGCAGAGGGTGATGATCTAAGGATGAGGACTTCCGTCTTGTCTGAGTTCAGTTTCAGGTGGCTGTTCATCATCCACTCGGCTATGTCTTTCATCCCTTCGTGCAGGTTGGTTCTGGCGGTGGCTGGGTCGTTGGTGAGGGACAGGATCAGCTGGGTGTCGTCGGCATAGGAGATGATGTTGAGGTTGTGTTGGCGTGCGATGGCTGCGAGGGGGCTCATGTAGACGTTGAAGAGGGTGGGGCTGAGTGATGATCCTTGTGGTACGCCGTAGCTGACTTCGGTGGCCTTGGATCCGAACGTGGGAGGCGGACTCTCTGGGTTCTTCCGGCGAGGAACGAGATGATCCACTCTAGTGCCTTCTCTTGGATTCCGATGTTGCTGAGGCGCTGCACTAGGGTGTGGTGGCAGACAGTGTCGAACGCTGCAGAGAGGTCCAGGAGGATGAGGGCCGCTGTCTCCCCGTTGTCGAGCAGGGCTCGGATGTCGTAGGTGGCTGCGATGAGGGCGGTCTCGGTGCTGTGGTTGGCTCGGAAGCCGGACTGCGAGTGGTTGAGGGATCCATTAGTCTCGAGGAAGGACTCGATTTATGTGTCACTCTAACCCTGAAAGGGATTTGTTTTGACTTATACTGGATGCTCCCTTGTGTCTGGACAAAGCTAAACCTCTTTGATGAGCTCTAATGATAGGAGTTGCTTTTACTCATTCCATGTTGGCTTGGATGGTATTTTACCAGTCCAAAGCTGTAATACTGTGCCTGGAGTGGACAATGGCTTTTGTCATTTTACAGCTCAGCAAGGTTGACACTGTGACAAACCTATGCTTAAAGACTTTGTTGTACAAATGGCAAAAGGCATTGTCACTATCTAGCTCAGTGTGGATAGCACTGTGCTGATCCAATGCTTAAAAACTTTGCTAGATAAACAGACATTTGAGGTGAGCAAATCTAGATTGTCACTGGTGTTGCAGGGTGCTCCTTACTAGAGCTGCTCTCCACATAAACTTGGGAACTACCCAGACTTCTCTAATCTTTTTTGCATAATTTATGTGCCACTCTAACCCTGAAAGGGATTTGTATTGACTTATACTGGGTGCTCCCTTGTGCCTGGACAAAGCTAAACCTCTCTCATGAGCTATAATGAGAGTGAAACATGTGTCAGGGGTTGCATTTGCTCATTCCATGTTGGCTTGGATGGTATTTTACCAGTCCAAAGCTGTAATACTGTGCCTGGAGTGGTTAATGGCTTTTGTCATTTTATAGCTCGGCAAGGTTGACACTGTGTCAAACCTATCCTTAAAGCCTTTGCTGTACAAATGGCAAAAGACTTTGTCACTATCTAGCTCGGTGTGGATAGCACTGTGCTGATCCAATGCTTAAAACTTTGCTAGATAAACAGACATTTGAGATGAGCAAATCTAGAGTGTCGCTGGTGTTGCAGGGTGCTCCTTACTAGAGCTGCTCCCCACCTAAACTTGGGAACTACCCAGAGTTCTCTAATCTTTTTTGCATACTTTATGCATCACTCTAACCCTGAAAGGGATTTGTTATGACTTATACTGGGTGCTCCCTTGTGTCTAGACAAAGCTAAACCTCTCTGATGAGCTCTAATGAGAGTGAAACACATGTCAGGGGTTGCTTTTACTCATTCCATGTTGGCTTGCATGGTATTTTACCAGTCCAAAGCTGTAATACTGTGCCTGGAGTGGTAAATGGTTTTTGTCATTTTACAGCTCGGCAAGGTTGACACTGTGTCAAACCTATGCGTAAAGACTTTGCTGCACAAATGGCAAAAGACTTTGTCACTATCTAGCTCGGCGTGGATAGCACTGTGCTGATCCAATGTTTAAAAACTTTGCTAGATAAACAGACATTTGAGGTGAGCAACTCTAGATTGTCGCTGGTGTTGCAGGGTGCTCCTTACTAAAGCTGCTCTCCACATAAACTTGGGAACTACCCAGACTTCTCTAATCTTTTTTGCATAATTTATGCATCACTCTAACCCTGAAAGGGATTTGTTTTGACGTATACTGGGTGCTCCCTTGTGTCTGGACAAAGCTAAACCTCTCTGATGAGCTCTAATGAGAGCGAAACAAGTGTCAGGGGTTGCTTTTATTCATTCCATGTTGACTTGGATGTTATTTTACCAGTCCAAAGCTGTAATACTGTGCCTGGAGTGGTAAAAGGCTTTTGTCATTTTACAGCTCGGCAAGGTTGACACTGTGTCAAACTATGCTTAAAGACTTTGCTGTACAAATGGCAAAAGACTTTGTCACTATCTAGTTCTGCGTGGATAGCACTGTGCTGATCCAATGCTTCAGAACTTTGTTAGATAAACAGACATTTGAGATGAGCAAATCTAGAGTGTCGCTGGTGTTGCAGGGTGCTCCTTACTAGAGCTGCTCTCCACCTAAACTTGGGAACTACCCAGAATTCTCTAAACTTTTTTGAACAATTTATGCATCTCTCTAACCCTGAAAGGGATTTGTTTTGATATATATATATATATATATATATATATATATATATATATATATATATATATATATATATATATATATAGCCAGATAGAACTAGATGTATATGTGTGTGTGTTTAGATATATATATCACCAGTAGGTAGTTATAGTTAGGACCATGCTTCCACAGGAAAAGCATTTTTTGACTTGTCTATATCTTTGGCACCTTTTGATGAATCTTCACAACATTTTAGGAAAGAAGTGTGCCTGTGATCCTTGTTGCACACAGGAATCAGGGGTCAAGAAAAAGGATGTCAAAAAATGTGTGTTTCCCATGTCAATTCTCATAGGAGTTTTGAACAAGACTACAGCCCAAACTGCTGAATGGAATTACACCAAATTTGGCAGAAAGCTGGGCTTCGGTAAGCAGATTATGCATGTTATTATTTAGTGTAAATCTGTTCGGTAGTTTTCAAGAAATGAAAGGAGAAATATATTTTTATATCCAGGGCTGCGGATTCATCTCAACATTTTCGCAGCGATCGCAGCAAATTTCTGAATGCGTGCACCAACAGGAATGTTGTGATTGGCTGGCCGCCATTTTAGGTACAGGACATGGTCCCCATGGTTCCCAGGGCTGTAAAATAAAAGGAAAAGTGGTATATGGGGTCAGGGTAGAGGTGCCCTGACCCAATGGATGTGACATAGGGGCCTTTCAGGGTGAAATTATGACCTTATGAAAAAAAAAAATTCTATATGCACAATATTTGCGAATACATCTTGATGCTCAGCGCAGACCCCTGGGTAACGTTGCGCAAAGTCATGAATATCAGTGAGAAACTTTGAAAAGATATTCATAGACTCATTCATACACTAATTCATTCACTCACAGACCCACTCAGACACTCATATGCCCACTCACAGAACCAGTCAGAAACTGATGCACCCACTTACAGACACACTCAGATCCTCATGCACCCACTCACAGACCCACTCAGACACACATCCACCCAGTCACAGACCTACTCAGGCACTGATGCACCCACTCACAGACCTAATCAGTCACTCACGCACCGAGTCACAGACCCACTCAGAACCTCACATACCAAGTCACAGACACACTCAGACACTGAGGCACCAACTCATAGACCCACTCAGACACTGACATACACACTAACAGATCCACTCAGACTATTACACATCCAGTCACTAAACCACTCAGATCCTCAAATACCCACTCTCACACCCAGACAGACACTCTCACACCTATTCTCACACCCAAAGAGACAGACCCATTGGCTGTGTGTGGTGCAGGGTTGGGTGGTTATAGGGGTTGGTCACACCATGGACAGCCTTTGGCAATGCGCGGCGGGTGTTGGATTATCATGTGGTAATTGACATTACTTTCCATTAAAAAAAACATAGAACTTCACTGAAAAAAACAAAGGTTACAGGGATGTTAACCATAGAAATTCAGCAGTTATAGTTAGAATTATTTCAAGTAACTATAGCAAGTAGCTCACAGCCTACTATAACGTGTGCCCTCACCAGGCAGTGCTAAATACCCCAAATATTGCAGCACTCATGACAACTTTTATTACGTCATTAAAAATATAAATGAAAGATTATCAGTCAAATTAATGAAGAAAAAACTGTGTATGGAGGGGGTCCAAGTCATAGTTACTTAAGACCACGAGTTATAGTTACTTGAAATACCTCTAACTATAACTACTGAATTTCTATGGTCTGGTACAAGTAAATTCTGATCCAAACTATAATGTCCCTGTAACCTTTGTTTTTTTTTAAGTGAATATATATATAGCTCACTTTACAGCAGGATGGGAGACTCGTCTCTGCTACATTTTTGTTAGCGTGACTAATAACCTGCTGCTAAAAATAACATGACAATCTTGCACACCTTGTTAACTATTATCAAATTTGAGATCATTAGTTTGTTAGGCCTTCATGTCCACATTATAAATAGTTGGTGTGTTTTATGTCTGACATATAATTAGGCCTGATTAGCATGTAACATGCAGGTGTCCTAAGGAAATCACTTCCTCATACATCAAAACCATCAGCAAAAAAACACAAAAAAGTACATACTACAACACACATAAAGCAATGACATAGCATAACAGAACATGAACTACAATGTCTGAAATGTTGGCCTTTAAGTAGCAGATGGAGAAGTTTAGTTTCAGCCCTATTACTCCTATGTAAGTTATTTATAAGCCCGCTTTAATAGCAGAGATTAAATTTCATGTTGGAATTTACCTTGAGAGGTTATTACGATTCCTACTTTACACTTATAAAAATACTACAAGAATTGTAGCATGCTAAATATACTCTATGTATTGGCTGCTTACAATTAGGAGTGTCTTTTACAGTCGATCTGTGTTGCTTTGCCCTCCCAAAAGTTTATCTGTTGATCTTACTGCAGAGTAAAAGAAGCACGGATATTGATGCAATATGTTTAATAGTAATGTTTACTATTTCAGAATGAGTTTGTAAAGTATGATACTTTGAGGGTGTGCCAGGCAACATTCTAGAGACAGAGGGAAAAGGAGTGGCAGCCACGTGCCTGGTTCTGCATTGACAAGCTGCCTGTCCAAAGGGAAGATCACTTCTAATAATGACAGTTCTCTCATGGTGCCCCTGCTTGATCTGTTCATGAGCCAACAGATCATGTGTCTCAAGCATTTTTAAGTTCCATCCTTCTGTTTGGGGGACAGTTTCCTCCGGGTGACCTCCTGACGCATCAGCTCTCCAGTCAAGCCAAGAAAGTCTTATTGTTTGAAGTAGCCTGATAACCTGCATACCAACCCACACTTAGGTCATCAGCCAGCCACAGAGCCATCAGGACTATGGCCTGGTAATTTGTTACAGCTACGACTAGCACTGATCATGTCCTTATAGCTCCTGTATTCCTGCAATAAATAGTACTGCAGTCATAGCTGATCCTACCAAAGTTACTGACATGATTATAATTTCGAACAAATCAGCATTATTTTGCTTAAGGTTTTCGCTCATATATTTCTTATCTCTGTTGTCATAATTACTACTATTGTCTTGCAACGATACACAGCTTTCAAATTTCTACCCAAAAGTGAATATTCTTCTTGCGTGATAGTGACATAATTTTCATTCATTTCTCTTTCAATTGTGTTTGCCCGTGGCTGTGCTAACTGGAGAGAGTGAGGTAAATGCCCTAATGGCCTCTGTGCTTTTATAGGTGAACAACCCTCACTCGATCCTCTTCATCTGCTGGGCATCCCATTCAATAAGAACACCAAGCAACTCTGGAGAGGAACTCTCAAATGGCTCTGAGGGCCCAAACTGGTTCTCACGCACGGTCTCCTGAGTGCTCGTGCAGTGTGTGAGGCGAGAGGCGTTTCCGGTTCCGGGTCCCAGGTTCCAGGTCAGCAGCGCTGGGCCAGCGCGCCGGAGCCGCCTCCGGAGCCGGCTCCGGAGCCAGCGGCGAAGCGCTGAAGCAGAGCGGAGCCACAGAGCGGAGCCGCACACAGCTCGCCACCCGCACCGGTGAGCCTCCCAGTGCTCCTGGCCAGTGCTCCTAGCCTCCGGCCTCACGGGATTGCCCTGTCCATAGCTGAGCTGCCATCGGTGCCCCCAGCACCCTGACAGCGTGCGCTGAGGACAGCGTCCCCCCTTCTGTCCACCCCTCTGCGGACCCCCGTGGAAGCGGCCCGATCGCGGGTGCGGCTTGCGGGGGGGCATAGGGGCTCCTTTTTCTATAAATCTTTGGGTGACAAGAAAGGATCCCTCAAGGACGGCACACCCGGCATCAGGCTTCAGGACACAGGCTACTGGCCCTCTGCTCCAGGTACTCCAGGTGCTGCCCGTGACGTGACCCCCAGCAAGAGGCAAGAGGCAAGTGAGCAACAGAGGGCGAAGGGGCAAAGGGGCCAAGGGGGGCAAGGAGGGCAACAGGGAGGAGGGAAGCTGGTCCTGGTTCTGGTATTGGTCCCACTGCCAGTGTGCGCAGCACCCCCCACCCCGACCCACCCTGGTAGATCCGCCAGGCAGTTCGTGGCCTCACCCCCCCCTTTGCCCTGCTCCTCCACCCGCCCTTGCACCTTGCCCAGGGCAGCAAGGGCCAGGAGCTGAAGGGACCAACTCGGCCCAATAAGGACTGGCACGGTCCAGCATCTCCGGACTCCAGGACCCAGGCCCTCAAAAGCTCCAAATTCCCCTGAGGGTGATCGTACACTCAGATATCAACATCCGTTAGAGCATCTTTTAGGAGGACGGCACTCCTAACTGCCTCAAAACAACAAAAGGTACAACAAGGCTCAACAAGGCCCTTCTCCCTCACTCCAACAGTCCGCCCAAAATCATCCTGCTCTAAGGCAGCAAAACATACCGATCATGAGATCAGGCAAAGCACAAGGCAGTACTACCAATCGTCCAGCAAAACAAGGAAAGAGAAAAAGGAAGGGAGACCTGGTTCTGGATGAAGCAATCCCAAAAAGGAGAGCAAGCAGCGAACAGGATCTCCCCCACCCCCTCCCATGCATGAGGCAAAACCTAACAAAGGGCACACGCGGGGGAGGCGACCAAAATTCCAGCATGGAAGAAACAATCTGGGGAGAGCCCGGCTTTTGGAAACCGGCGACCCCGCCGGAGGGGGTTCCAGAGACCGTAGCCTCTCCCAAGCATCACAAGACAACCGATTATTTCCCTACTGCTGGTATTATCGCCACCAGAAAAAGGATCGACTCCCTGGCTCCAACCCAAACAAGTTTTGGGGAAATAACCTCACCCAGCCAAGACCGGCAACAGCAAAGAAGCAGCGAAAAGAAACCCAGAATGAATTCTCCTCCCCCCCCCCTATCGCCAACAGTAGTGATCAGGAAAAATTACCCTACGAAAGTAGACGGATCAAGTATAGTTCAGGACAATGCGATGCCAGCTACCCCTTCACCAGGATCCCTCTACAATCCTACGCAAGACTTAACTCTATGTAATAAACCCCTAGACGCCACTAACTACCAATGGACATCTAGTCCAGCGAAACTACCCATCCTGGACTCAGAACTGGTAGCAATCGCAGAACATTTAGAACAAGAATCTCAGGAAGGTGGCTCATTTTGTCAGAGTCCAAAACTTCACTCATTCCCAATGTATAACTGTGAAAAAGAAGAACAGGACCTCTGGGGTATAGAACAGGTCATCACAAATGGGCCAGTAAAAGCAGAAATAGTGACAGCCGCACAGAAAGTCCCCCATAAAACAACAATAAACAAAGTACTGTCAAGTGGTAACCAAGAGCCCGACTTAAAGTCACAAGCCCCTGTGGCAGCCAGGTCAGATGAAATGTGGGCTGCAATCCTAAACTCAATGCAAGCAACGGTCATGGCGCTGCAATTTCATTCAAATAAAATGGACATTCAAGTTGACTTGCTAAACACCCTGGCAGTATTTGTCTCCGGGATTGACAGTAAGTTGGAAAAATTAAACGCACTTATAACAAGGGCGCAAGTCACTCACTCTAATGACTATACAATTTGTTCCTGTAAAGAGGTAGTAGAAAAGATATCTCAACTGCCGCAAATCTTAGAGGGAATACTTCAAGAAATCCGCTCCACCCGGAAGGATGAACATACATGGCCTAAACCACTCGCCACCATGCTAAAATCTACTCCGAGGGAGCAGAAACAAAAAGAGCAGCAGCCCCTTTCCTCGCTAGCTCCCGCCTCATCGATTTTTACTGAGGAGAGAATATTGGCTGACAGCCGCCAACTAGCAAGAGCCCATAGGGAACCCATGGTGAATCATCCTCCGCTACAGTCCATCAATAAGCCTGGGAACCCTGAGTTTCCCACAACCCGGACCCTCTCAAAAAGAGAACGAAAGCGGGCAAGCAAGGGAAGGAAGTCCGCCCAACCCCATCAACTCAACTCATCAAAGGATCCATCTAAAGACCAGATGACGTCAAATGGAGGGTATAATAGAGACATTACTACCCACACAAGTACAAGCTCTAACACAATAATAGATGTGACAACACTCCCCGCCACAGCAGACATCACCCACTCAACAAGATCCCCCCGAGACCTCCCGAAGCGATTGGCACCATAACGAACTTAAAACCAAGCCCCACAAGGGACCAGCAGAGCACAAAACCAAAACCCATTACGCCTGCGCTGCCTCCCCAACTAACACTGGTCAATATGGGCAGCAAGTCTGCCATTAGTCAGAGGGAAGATGGCTATATGGAGCAAGACCCACGCATAGAGCAAAATCAGTCACGTATAACAGACACGAATACACTCCAGTTACTCTGGATTCCAGAATTCACCTCCAGGTCCCCCACAGATGTTCTTAATCGCTCTTTGATTTTAAGAATCATAAAAGCCTTACCGGATCTTCAGTTTGTAGCCTCGGAGGACCTCGCAGCTATAAAATTTATCCAAGCAAGAGGCAACCAACACACGGATCCAACACTCACCATCTTCTCTGCACCAGATATCCTAAAGCGGATCTTGAAAAGAAATGACCTATTGAAAGCCTGGGTCATTGAGGTAACCACCTACAAAGGAGACCGCTATCCAACTCCGTTACTAGCCTCACAATACCTGGGAACTCCCAAAGGCACATGGTCAGTTCTGAAAGGAGTACATCAGGCCGGCAGACCAATTGAAGAAAGGTGTAGTGAGGAGAATCCACCTAAGCACCCGCTGACAGTCCAAGTATGGAGAGAAGAAGGGAGGGAAAGAGTGGTTTTGGGTCAACAAAAGTATCAAGAAAGGGAACGGGTAGCAATGGTTTTACCCCCAAGACCGATGGGCAACAATTGAATTGGTAAGGATCAACCCGCACACGGCATTTTATCCATTTGCTCCTGGAACGTCGGTGGCCTACGGTCAAAACTGGAGGATCCTGCAGTAATACATTTTTTCAGCTCCTTCGACATTTTACTCATACAGGAATCCTGGGCAATGGAATCAATACCGATAATCGGATTCATGGAATATCTTAGCCCAGCAACGAAAACAAATAGGCCTGGAAGGCCAAAGGGAGGCCTTGCCATTTACGTTAGCACCAGCCTTTTGGTAAAAAGTATAAGGAGGAAGACCAACCTTTCCAATTTCTCCAGCTAGACGATTGGGGGAAAAACACACAGGAGCTATTGATTCTGGTCAACACATACATCAATCCTAAAAATAAAAAAATTGAAGCAAACAAACTTTTAACTCAACTATTAAGGATAAAAGGTACAATAAAATCAGCATTCTGGTTAATGTCCGGCGATTTCAATCTCGGCTTATTCCACAACCCCAGTGAGGATCACATCCAAACAGTTGTGAGAATGCCCAGCCAAACCTTCCCAAAAAAACTCAGGAAAGACAAAATAGGGGAGAGTTTCATACGCACCTGTGAATTAGTAGGCCTCTTCGCGCTAAACGGACGGAAGTGCCCAGATATTCCACCGGCATGGACAAGATGCTCCGGGAAGTCGGTCTCCTATCTAGACTACACTTTGGTGTCCCCTGCTTTATATAAGTTAGTAAACACCTTTTCCATCATGGACCGCACGGAAAGCGACCACAAACCACAGGTATTTGGGATCTGTGCATAACCTCAAAAACCGGAGAAAGTGGCACTAGGCACCGAAAATCTAAAGCGACTCAAGTGGTCCTCTGACACCATTAAAAGGCAGGCAGAAGAGGCCCTACGGAAGCTAGAATCAACTATCACAAGTGGGGCAAAGTTGACAACAGTCTGGGAGAACTTTGCCCTCAACCTCATAAAAAAAGATTCCTTAAGTAACACGAGAAAGGGAGCACAATTGAATTACCGCCAAAGTTCACTTTTACCACTGCCAGTGCGCAAAAGGAAAGCAGCAGTAGGTAAATTATTAAGGTCACTGCGTAAATGCCCAGATAATGGATCAATATTGACTGCCCTTAGAGAGCAAAGGAAATTGTATAAAAGGGATCTATGGACCTTTAAAAAAGGCCAACAGGAGGTCCTGTGGGCCAAACTACATTTTGCGACCAAAACATCTGACTCTAAAAGATTCTGGAAAATCATCAATACAATAGACAATGGTGCAAAAGTCGGCAATAACACAAACATAACAGAGGAAGTATGGGTATCCCATTTAAAGTCACATCTAAAAGAATTTACCATCGAAGAAGGCCCCCAAATGCAGTCACATATGATTGGTGGGGATCCCAACATCCCTGAACCTTTGAAATTTACGGCACCAGAACTATTAAAAATCATTGGAAAGTCACGAATGGACTGTGCCCATGGCCCCAATGGCTTACCGCAAGCACTATTTAAACAAGACACGGAAAGATGGGCCAATTTCCTGGCAGCAATGTTTAATGACGTGATCACAACAGGCATTGTCCCAGCATCCTGGAAAGGCTCAATAATCCACCCCATATATAAGGGTGGGAGCGCACTCTCCCCAAGCAACTACAGACTAATCGCTCTTTTAGACGTTGACCTCAAGTACTTTTCCTGCTGTGTGCTAAAACATCTAGAAGCCTGGATTACAGAGAACAATATTCTACCCTTTAATCAAACCGGGTTCACCAAGCACCAAGGAACATTAACAAATCTTATGGGGCTAGGCTTGATCATAAACGGGGGACTCCAACTTATTTATGTTTTGTTGACTTTAAAGCTGCTTTTGACTGTGTCTCCGGCGGCAAAATGTGGGCCAAATTACTACAGTGGGGGCTGCCACACTCTATTTTAAATACCATCAAAATGATATACTCTGATACTTGGGTAAAGGTTAAATTGGGGGGATGCTCTCACCTATCCAGGGCAGTCAAAACAACAGTGGGGGTGAAGCAAGGCTGTGTATTGGCTCCAACACTCTTCAACCTGTACATAGCAGATCTCCCCGCCAATTTAAATGGTCACTCATCCCACTCTCCATCACTGGGCGGTCAACAAGTATCCAACCTACTATATGCAGATGACCTACTACTAATCAGTAATACCAGAATAGGCATGCAGAAATTGTTAAAGGCATTAGAAGAATACTCAGGTTCTAATGATTTAGAAATTAATCATAAAAAATCTAAAATGATTACCTTAAACCGCAGGCCAACCACCCAAGGCAAATGGCATATGAATGGGAAAACCCTAGAGGAAGTAACATCATACAGATACCTAGGATTGGTGGTGGATGCTAGAGGTAATTACATGCCACAAAAAGAGGCTATAAAAAACAAGACGCAGGCCCTTACTTACGCCTTTTGCAAGCTAGCAATTTCAATCTGTGGTCATGCTCTGAACCCATTAACAGCAGTAATGAGAGCGAAGCTACTTCCAACTATCACCTATGGGACCGAAATAATGAGGGGGATGGAAGTAGGTCTTCTGGATAAGCTTCTGATAAAAACCTATAAGCGCGTTTTTCGGCTGCCCGGAGGTGCATCGCCAGCCCAGGTCAGACTGGAATTTATGCTGGTCAAACAGTCGTTAGCCCGACCGGCAGCATACAAACTACTGCTACAGACTGAGCCGCACTTCAAAAGGGTCTTTAGCCAATCTAGTCTGGCAGGAAATTATCCTAGAAAGAGGGAACCACAACTACATAAGGTATCTAGAAAAAAGTAAGAATCTTTTGAACTTAGATGAGGTATGGAACCGGTCTCTACCCATCCCCGTTTTCAATAAAGCAGTGAATAAAGCAAGTAAATTACAGAACTTGTTAGAAGATAAGATCTCATTGGCCAAAAGGGAGCCTAGTTGGTTGATCCTTAACTCCTACAAAACATTGAAAGAATCACCACGTATGGCTGGCTCCTACTCTCGAAAAATCAAACAATCCTTTCTCAGACTTAGGATGGGTGAAGTCCCTACTTTAGACCTCATGCCAAAATGGAAGAAGGAGCGGCAAGTAGGCTCCCAGGAGTGCCGTCTCTGTCGTCTAGCAGATGAAAACTTGATGCATGTGGTCTGCATTTGCCCAGCCCTGGCGGCCGAAAGGAGACTCTTACTAAAAAAAGAATTTAACGGTTTAACAATTAGATCATGCAGACAAGCATTAATTGCAGCCTTTAACCCTCGAAATACAATATTGAACATTAGGCTGGTTCAATTTTTGGAAATTTTCACTCTAAAAACCACAGCCTCTCGAAACAACCAACTCAGAGGGAGGGCGGAAACGATAGCGAAATCCCTATAACCCGCTTTGAACATCTTAAAGAAGGGAAGGCTCCTAGGTAGTCCATTAGGTTTAGCTTGTGTCATAATAAAGTCTGGTACCAACAACCAGACTTAAGTAGGGGTAAATAAAATCGATAGAAGGTCTCTTCCCACTTTGTCCTATTTTTACCAATGCCTCATTGGGCTGTTACTGTTTTCTTTATATTTCTTTGTGGAAGGAAACTTCATACATCATTTCATTCTAAACACAAGATTTTATTTGGCGCTGTATTTTTCTTACCTTCAATAAGATTGTTCTGTTGCCCTATTATTAATGCCTTATAGCACCAGTATGTTTTTTTCTTAAACTTTTTATGTGGAAGGAAATTTTACTTACCATTTCACCCTAAGCCAAAGAACTGTAATTGTGTTTTTGCACTAAAATTGTTCTGTTAAATGTTTACGTGGAAGTAAAAGCTTTATGGTTTTAATTAACTAATAAACGTGTTTTTTTTTTGTTTAAATGGCTCTGAATACTTATATGCTTCATCAGTATAACACAGACCAACTGATTAGGGAAATCATTTTGGAGAGAAAAAGCTAAAACACAGAATTGAAAAAATTGTTAAGGTCCAGCAATGCGAGTGAGAACTAGTGTTCATGTTTGTAAGCTTTACTATAGGCAAGTTTAAGTTATTTATATTATCTTGATTTCAAAATTCTTTGGCCAAGGTTGTCAAGATTATAGACACACCTGTACTTGTTCTACTTATAATAAGCCCTTCTGCCTCGGACAGCTATAACAAGGCTTTTTCTTCCAGCAGCACATTCTCCTGGAATTTCTTTAAACCTTTTCCCCCAAGGTTTCTGCTGTTGACTATTTCATCAGGGCCACCTGCATTTTTTTTTCCAGTGAGGCCAGAAAACAAATCCAATTATCTCTTTCAGAATGGTGAGATTATCACATGTATTTTGTGCGTCACTTGGTATAGGACTTCTTTGGAGCCATGTGAGGATTACACAGCTCATTCAGTATTAAAACTGCTGACACCACGGTTGGGTGACCCTTGCATGTCATTTGACATGTTCATCCTTGTGTTGCTGTTATCAAATGGTTTAAAAAGCATTACAATCTGTTTATTTAAGGAGCCACGGTTGCATGGTGCATGGACGTTGGCATCATGAAGCAGGTAAGAAGCACATGGGATAGGTCATGGATGGTGGTAGGAATCATTGGAGCAAGATCATGGGGATGCTCAAAGATGTGGCAGGCAAATAGAGGGTCATATATTCAAGAGGGGCAAGACATGGGAGGATGTAGATGCCTGAAGGTACGAGGGAAAGAGGTGTGAGGTCAGAGACTTTATGGGGAGCAGTCAGAGGGTGAATCAGGCAGAGCCAAACAGATTACTTCTCCAGTGTGACTGCCAATGTCAAATGCAAAGCTATTTTGGTGAACAATCACGGCCCCCTATGGGGATAAGTCAACATATGTCAATCTTAATGATACAGATGTTTTTAAAGGTGTGTCTTCCAGCTAAAAGGCAGCTTAGTGAACTAATAGTAAAGTGTTGAAAGTGATTCGGACTTTTGAAGTTCGCCTCCTCCCTTAAGGTTAGGAAGTGAGGCAGAAGATGTCCACCACCAGCCAGTACAAGCAGCTATTTACCGAACCTCTAGTTGTTATGTCTCTACATCCAATTAAGTGGTTTATGAAAATCATAGCAATGGGGCATCACTGTGCTTTAAGTTTTGCTATCTGGGCAACTGATTAACAATGTGTGCTGTCACAGTGTTTAAAATCCTAGTAATGACATAAACAAAGTATGTAATACTTCACTAAGTGCACAGCTTATGTAATGACCACTAAGACTCAATCCCTTTAAAACAATATTAGTTCATTTAAACTTAAATTTGGTTTATTAGTTGCTTAATCAATTACGCATACAGGGCATTGTTTCCCTATCTGTGGGCCATGGCTCATTAGTGGGATGCAAGTCAATTTTGGGTGAGTCAGGAAAGACTTGGTATATGTAAGTAATCAGATGTTTGAACCCAATGCACTTTTTACAGCTTACATTAAAACAATAAAATACCTGTGCTCACCCTCTTGTAGCTTGGCACAGATCAGTCAGGCTTAACTTAAGAGGCAATGTGTAAAGTATTTGTGCAACACACACACACACAATGAAAACATCACAAAAAGACTCTGCACAGGTTTAGAAAAATAGAGAATATTTATCTGAGTAGAACAAGGCCAAGAGACCAAAATGTCAAAAATCCAATCAGTAGAAGTCGAGATATGACTTTTTGAAGATGAAACAAAAATAGTGCTTAGAAGTCAATAGTGGTCAAAAGGTTACTTGAGATTGCCAGGGACCGTTGCAAATCCAAAGTTCAGGCCGACCGTGATGGAGGCTAGGCCAGCTATGGAACCCATGCAAGGTCCACTGAAACAGTACCTTTGATGGAGCAAAGCATCAACGTCGAGGGCACAATGCATCAGCTCCAATTTGCACCCTCGGTCAGATGCGTCATCATTGAGGCTCCCAATCAGGTCCTGTGTCAGCTTTGAGCTCCATTGAAGTGAATGCAATGCGTCGTCGTTGAGCTGTGTCATCATCAGGCAGCACAGGTTGTGAATCCACTGTTTATGAACTTCGCGGCAGCATGGAAGGAGCGATGTAGTGGAATTCCTCATGCAAGCTAGGCAATTTGTTGGGTTTTGAAGGAATCTGCTGCAGAACTCACTTTTGAGGCCTATAACTGGAGGGAGCACCTCAGGTAAGGGTATAACTCACAGATGTCAGAGTCCAGCAGCACCAAATAAGATGCAGGCAGTCTTTGATGATGTCCCTAAGACTATCAAGTCCAGGAATGTAAAAATGTAAAATGTAAATTAGCACTTGTATAGCGCACTACTCACCCATTAGGGTCTCAAGGCACTGTACTCATACCGTTATGGAACCCCTCCTGGCTTTTCCCTGTGAGGCACCCACTCCTGAGCACCCCCAGGGTGAAGCCAGGCATCCAAGCACTGTTGGGGCCGTTGTGGAGATTAAGCAAGCTATTGCCCAGAGTGGGACCCATGAATTAGATTAGGCACCGAGGCGAGAATTATCTGGTCAAGGGGAATTGAGCCCAAGACCTGCCGAAGCGGGACTTGAACCCTGGTCTTGAGCCAAATCTCTGCTTCAGGGTCTGCCGCTCTAACCATTGAGCCACACTTCTCCACAATGCACTTATACCCAAATGTGCCTTTGAAGTGGGGATGACTTCAAAGGAGCTGTTTGATGCGCACATGTCCCCCTTTCATCCCAGCCCTGGCTCCGAACTATGAGTAGGGGAAAATCAGCCCTTTTTGTGGGGGGCAGGCACTTCCCTATTGAAGTGTAAGTGTTAGCTCCCATCCGCTCTTTCAGTCCAGGAAGGCCCATCAGAATGCAGATGAAATCAGATGACTCCTTTGTCACACTTACCCTTTTTGTGGCTGCCTAGAGGAAATGCACAAGTTGTAGCTGTCCCCTGGCCTATACATGTATTGGAGACAGTGTGCAAGGCACACAGAGCAGCAAGAGCAGAGAAATGCTCACTTCCTAAATGTGACATTTCTTAAATAGTAATGTTAAATACAACTCCTCTAGCAAAGGGATTTATCATTACCATTCCAATGGTATGAAATCTGATGTAGCTACTCCTTTCAGATTACAGCTTAAAAGTATGCTAAGGAATTGCCAATGCTAGGCTATGAGAAAGGTAAGCCTCACAGTAGTGAAAAATGTCTTTGGGGGTGTTTCACTACCAGGACCTAGGAAACTTAAACGTACATGTCCTACCTTTTGCTTACATGGTACCCTGCCCTATGGTCTACCTAGGGCCTTCCTTAGGGGTGACCTATATGTAATAAAGGAGGTGTTTAAGGCTTGGCAAGAGGTTTTAAATGTCAAGTTGATGTGGCAGTGGGACAGCACACACAAGCTCTGTATTGGCAGGCCTGAGACATGTTTACAAGGATACTTAAGTGGGTGCACAATCAGTCTTTTATTTACAGGCCTTGAGTATATGGTATACCATTTTATAGGGGACGTACAAGTAAATTAAATATGCCAATTGTGTATACACCAATGTTACCATGTTTAGGGGAGATGCAAATGCACTTTAGCATTGGTTAGCAGTAGTAGAGTGCTCAGAGTCCAAAGGCCAACAAGAAGATATAGCAAAAATGTGAGTCAACCAGGCAACAGGATTGGGGGAAAACTACCCTAAGGCTCCCATATCTAACACTTTTGAAACCCTGTTTGTTCAGAAACTGAATTTGTATAATGGGAATGTTATTTTTGAAGATGGTGAAATGTGTATATAGTTAATCTTCTGTAACATAACTTAAATATGACAATGCAGAAAACACACACATCACTTGGACCACAAGTGCACCTATCCGCTGGTGTCATGTTTGAATATACAAGTGTTTTGACCATTATGACTGGGGAAGAATGAGTTACAAGCCAAGCGCACACTTTAAATGTGTCTGACTCTGACTCAGCCCTACTGGCCACCAGCAGGAATTGCCTGCAAATAAATACATTACACACTCTATGTGGCCTAGCCCCCCTCTGACCCCAAAGAGAAGAGTATGAAGCTGACAAAACCAAGTCACTGCATGCCCCAAGCCCAAACTCAGGCCATCGTTATGGATGTGAAAAAACAACAGACGAACAGATGAGGAACAGATGAGCAGATGCTGTAAATGTTTCAAGGTCAGGATTATCCAGGGGTCAGAGATAAAGATACTCTTAAAGCCTGGTGGCCGCCAAAGTTTATCATTCTATACATTGGGTCATGATTTTAAATAGTTTGGGAAGCACTGATACAGAGAATGATTTATTTAGTTGGCCATGTGCAGAATTCTGCATAGATTGGTTTGACAATTTTATGTTTTAACCAAAGCTTGAATATAGGCGCTTTCTCATTCCAATCCAATTATAACTTAATTTGTGCTTAATCTATGAACGCATACTTGTGTATAATGCAGACTGAAGCCATTTATTTCTTCATTTGCAGCGAATAGTTTCCAAAAGTCATTTCTTGGTATTTTTCAAGGAAATATGACAGCATGTCTGCGAGGTAATTATTTCTGATTAGTTCTCTATGCATCCGAACCTTTCGCAATTAATTCTGTAAATGCATTACATTTGTTCTGCCGAATTAGCTGATTCATCGAGCAACGTGTATATTTTCCATCACTGCGGACATATTCCATGAAGGATTCACGATTTAACATTCTGTCTGACTAAGGAGATGGTGTTCCCCAATGAATAATGCAACAAGAGAATCCTCGTTTTGATAAGCAAAGATGCTGCAACTCGACGCACATAAATAGGATACATATCAAAGGAAACAGTCATGTTATTGTAACATACCTACCTCAATGATCATACACATTTAGGGGCCTATTGTCATTAGAGCACATTTTACATCAGCTTAAAGGATTAACGGTCAGGTAATCATATGGAATCCGTCTCCGCGTTCACAAATAATCCACTTCTCACGTTTCCCTCCTCCTGGGTGCAAAGTATGGAGTGGATAAAAAGCACTTCCCCCAAGAATCTCATTGGAAGAAAATGTGTGGTCCTCTTCATCTGCATCTTTTCACGAAAAAGATGTTCATACATGTTTGCGATAAAACACCACTACAGTGTTTTGGCTGGCACATTTTGCTCTTCAAATTGTTAATTTTAAGCCATTTGCATTGTCTTGTATCACCTTTCATTATGTTGGTTGATAAAACGGTTCATCATTGATGTAACCATACAATAATGAATTTATCGAATCTAATGTCGGCCTGAAATAAGCCCGTCAGAAAAGCTTTCATCACTCACAATAGCGTGAACAATTAAGGATAACCTTTTTCCAAATGCTGTCATAGATTGTAAACAATACTTGTCAGCAGAAGATGCTTAATTATCGACAGCGTCTCTTCTCTTTTATGTCTTTCTTTATAGTTGGTTAGAGGTAGAGATGATCATGTACAGATGATCATGTTTCTATGGAAAGTATTCATTCAGCTTCCTCAAATCTTTTAGAGCAGCGCACAGGGTAATGACTGTAACATGTTTTCTGCTTGTAAATTGTATATTTTTTTTGTCTGCTTTTTTTAATTCGCTCACTGCTCATGAGAAGCCGCATTTGAAATGATGCAAGTACCGAATTACATGCTGAAAAGGTTCTGCTTTCATCGCACTCAATCGAAGGTAAAGCATATGTATATGCATATGTTTTGTACAACGATTTTTATTATTGTCAAACAATTGTAAATTGGCAGCCGATGTTTGTCATTGTTAAAGATTAATGCGATCTCAACTCCAATGCATTTTCAACATCAAAGTTGGGTTTCTCTTCACCTAGACTTTCAAAAGTGCTGAGGTAATGATGAAGATGCACACTTATGCACATACCTACCTCATGCTTTATATTGTTTTCATCTGCAGGTTTGACTATAAAGAGCTTTGACTGCCTGGGTGTTCTCATGTCACCAATTCTTCAAAGCATGAACAATAGGAAGACACACAGGAGTGTGGGCTTTGGATCAACCCTTCTCAGACATGGCTTTCAAGGGGTTTTCCTTGTTTTGTGATCGCTTGGATTGGATGTTCATCAAGGCCATTGCACTTCATGGATTGCCTTATTGTCCCATTTAGGTTGTATGACATTCCAACAAATGCCTTTAGCATGCATGCATGCCTTTATTATGCATCCTTTACCAGGCAATACCTTTACAATGCATTGCCTTTATCATGCAAGTCTTTACCATGCACATGCCTTTACCATATAAACTTCTGCATCCCAAAAAACTAAAAATACCCTTACCACCTGTAGGAAAGTCCTTTTTTTTTGCCTGATCACCCCCACTCTTTCTGGATAGGTACTGGTGGTTACTGACTCTTGGCTGTGCCCTGGGTACTGCTTACCAGTCCCAGGGCCAGTGCTCTGTGTAAAATGGATATGCAAATTAGGCTAATTATAATTGGCTAAGTTAACCTACCTATAAGTCCCTAGTATATGGTAGGGCATGTAGGTTTAGGGACCACAGCATAGGTGGTGCACACCTAGGTGCATTGCTGAGGTGCCCAGTGTCATTTTAAAAGCAAGCCTGCCTTGCTGGCTGCTTTTAAATTAAAGTTATATGCAAATTCGACTTTGGAATTAAAGTTACTTCCAAAGTTTTAAACTACCTTATTTTTACATATAAGTCACCCCTAAGGTGTGCCCTATGTGCCCCTAGGGCTGGGTGCCATGTAACTATAAGCAGGGACTTTATAAAAATAGATTTATAAGCCCTGGTGAGGTAAAAACAGCCAAATTCGTTTTTCCCTCATTGAAGTAAATGGCCTTCATAGGCTAGAATGGGCAGACTTTATTTTTAATTTTAAAGTCTCCTTAAATGTTACATACCAAGAATTTGGTATCAAATTGATTGTTATAATAAATCCCACAACTTCCAGTTGTTGGATTTAATATAACTAGTGCAGGTAAAAAGTTTAGACTTTACCTAAAAAGTTGCCAATTTCAGCTCTGCATTGTTTTTGCTGCTGTGCTCTGATTGGCCAGCCTGCAGCAGCTTCTGCCAGGCCACTTTTATGAGGTGTGAAGTGGCCTGGCTTTACACAAAGGAATGTGCTTGGGGGAGAGAATCTCCCCTCAGCAGATGGGGAAGCAGGAAGGGGGAGGGCTGCCAAACTGGTCTTCAAAGGCAGAGAAGGACATCTGGAGCACCCAGCAACACCCCCACATCCTGCAACCCCAGACAGCTAGGTGCCCCCTTGATTAGATTAGGAGAGGGCAGGAGAGGGGTGTGTTTATGATTTTTAGCCACACCAGTGGGTGGGCTCAGCCAGATCTCTCCTCCAAAAATCAGATTCATCCATTTTGGATTTTTAGAGACTATTGCCTTCTGGGATGGATTTTTGCCACACTTCCCAGGAAGTGGTCATCACAGGGGGACGACCCTGTCCCTGATTGGAGGACCAGGGCCCCCCTGCTTTTCACCCAGGAGCAAGGATAAAACTGGCAGACCTGCACCCACGCCTCAGATCCCCACCAAATTTCAAGAAGAAAGAACTACAAGGAGAAGAAGGACTGCCCTGCTGGACCCCTGGCCTGCACCTGGACCCTGCACTCAGAAAGACTGCACCAGCTGCACACTTGGGCTTCACCACAAGAAGGACTTTGCCTGGCTTCCACTGGTTCAAGGAGGGACTCCCTGTTTGCTACAGGTGAAAAATTGCTAACCAGAGTCCCCTGCACCAACTCCTGAAAAAGTGACCAGCTGACCACTGTCCAGTGGCCAAAAAGGAGTTTGCGCCAGGTGCACTCTGGGAGTTGAAGTCCGCACTTCCCAAGGACCATCACAGAACTTCTGGACCCTTGGGGTGAGCTGTGGACCCCAAAAGAACCTTAAAAGAACATCTGGGTGAAGCCCCAGAAGTTTGGAAAAGATTGGAGAAATTTTGGAAAAAAGCTCCATAAAGTGACCGACCCGACGCGGAAATTCTAGCCGGCTTGCCTCAACCGCGACCCGGCCTGACTTCGTGGTTCGTCCCGGTAAAGAAAAACATCCGAAAAAACGACTAAGTCCGAACGTAAAAAGTTGACCGGGACCTTCCAGCCATCGTATCCGAGAAGGGCTCCACGGACGTCGGATCAAGATCCAGGTTTACCCCGGTCGAAGGATTTTCATCTCGAAAAAACGACTAAGTCCGAAGGTAAAAATCACCACCGAGGAAACCGACTTCGCGTATCCGGACAAGGGCTCCAGGAGGTCGGATACAACTGGCAGGTTCGTCCCGGGGAAGAAAAACATCGAAAAAGAGACTAAGTCAGAAGGTAACTTTTTAACCGAGGCCTCCCGCGACTTGTAGCCGAGCAGGGCTCCATCGCGGTCGGCCTGAAAGTTTGACTTTGCCCCGGTCCTGGTGCAACCAGATGACCCGATTGGCGCTTTTCGTTTCTGAGCGCTAGAAAATAATAATACTTTAAAAATTCATATCTCCGGTTCCCCTGAACCGATTTTAATCGTTTTTGTGTCATTTTAAAGATAAAAATATAAGCTATTTTTATAAATTGGTTTTGGATTTTTAAACTGTTTCCTGTGTTTTATTTAATTACTGTTTTGTGATATTTGAATGCTTTACACTTTGTCTCCTAAGTTAAGCCTTGACGCTCGATGCTAAGCTACCAAGGGTAGAGCTGGGATTAATTTACTGAGACCTAACTGTACTTTTGTGGAGGTTTGTGGCTTGTTGCTAGGTGTAGGTACCTACCTGCCCTACCAATAACCCATTTTCCAACACCACCCAAATACGTTTACCCACCTTAAACCCTAAAGAACCCTTACCACACAAATAAATATACCCACCTTAAACCTAAAATAATATCCCCACAACCCAAATACTCTTACCCACCTTAAACCTAAAACACACCCTTACCTCCCAACACTGCCACTCGCCCTAAACTCTAAAAATACCCTTACCACCCAAATAACATCATCCAATCCAAACCCTAAAAGCACCCTTACCACCCTAAACCCTTACCCACCCTAAACCCTAAAAACACCATCATCACCAAATACTCCTACCCACCTACAGACCCTAAAAATACCCTTACAACCCAACATCCTTATCTAGGTCACAAGTCCTAAAAAGGAAGTGGGGGCACTACCGAATTTAGGTAGTATGAAAGTGACATGATAACACAAATCAAGAGGTCAACATCAGTAACGAAAAATATAAAAATTAAGGGATTTTTAAATCCCTAAAGGGTTTAACTATATAAAGTAAAATATTGAACAGAGTGGTGAACCTATCATTTAACTGTTTGACTTAAGAGTCTACTACTGCTGCGACCTATGTCATGCAGATTTGTTTGAATTATAGCCACACCAATTCAAAGTTTCACCATTGTGCAAAACTGATGTAGTTAGAATCACAGAGTTGAACGAGGAACATCTAAAGTTATTAGTTAGGTACATTGACTGGAGTGAGACCCTAGTAAATGCAGACAAAAGTGCTGTAACCTGCCAGACTGATCAGTTGCCAAGGCATAGGACACAAAGTGAGCTCTATCCTTGTCATGTTTGGAACCATCCAGCATGTTTGCAGAGATAGTGAACTTGATTTTGAAGCCAAAGGTCAACAAGTGTATACACAAACACCCCTGATTTAGGTAGAAGACTCAGACTTTTGTAAGCTACACACAAAACAATGTTGCCTTTTGTCAGTGTAACATTTTCTTTACCCAAGGATAGAGCAAACTAACTCTGGCACCAACCTAGTCCACCAGGCATGATATTCAAAATGTAGCACACTTCCACTTCTTTAGCTGCCTGTGCTCTCCTACATGAAGTATGTTTACACTGCCATACCCACTACTTAATGTATCTGTGGTGGGCAAAAAAAAGTTATGGCAACTCTGGCATTCAGGTTTGGGATCACAAGAAAAGGCTTTGAGTTCTGAATTCATGTAATTACACATTGCCCCCTTAAAAACAAATGTCACCACCACAATTAACAGCAGATATCTCCTGTATTCCCTTTGTTGGTATAACTATATTTAAACTGCCCACACATTCCCCAGCTCAACCTGAAAGCTCACCCTGGAATAAGTAGAACCACATTATCCACACAAAGAATGGAGCATAATTTTACAGTTCCACTTCAAAATAAGTGCAAGCCACCCATAATCCAAGGATGAGAAAGACATGTTGATAAGTTTAACTCACAAGAAAAAGGCACATGCAATTCCAGTTACACTTCAAGAAAACATTGACCTTGACAAGGAAATATTGCTAGTTTTTATGGACAAACTATACAAGTGGAAAGATGTAGGAGCAACGTGAGACACCACAAACTATGGCTACTAATCAGTCCACCCTAGACTACACTCACTAATAAGATCTTTGCACATCCTAGACATGTTACATTGCAAACATGGTTGCTACAGGTGAAAAATTGCTAACCAGAGTCCCCTGCACCAACTCCTGAAAAAGTGACCAGCTGACCACTGTCCAGTGGCCAAAAAGGAGTTTGCGCCAGGTGCACTCTGGGAGTTGAAGTCCGCACTTCCCAAGGACCATCACAGAACTTCTGGACCCTTGGGGTGAGCTGTGGACCCCAAAAGAACCTTAAAAGAACATCTGGGTGAAGCCCCAGAAGTTTGGAAAAGATTGGAGAAATTTTGGAAAAAAGCTCCATAAAGTGACCGACCCGACGCGGAAATTCTAGCCGGCTTGCCTCAACCGCGACCCGGCCTGACTTCGTGGTTCGTCCCGGTAAAGAAAAACATCCGAAAAAACGACTAAGTCCGAACGTAAAAAGTTGACCGGGACCTTCCAGCCATCGTATCCGAGAAGGGCTCCACGGACGTCGGATCAAGATCCAGGTTTACCCCGGTCGAAGGATTTTCATCTCGAAAAAACGACTAAGTCCGAAGGTAAAAATCACCACCGAGGAAACCGACTTCGCGTATCCGGACAAGGGCTCCAGGAGGTCGGATACAACTGGCAGGTTCGTCCCGGGGAAGAAAAACATCGAAAAAGAGACTAAGTCAGAAGGTAACTTTTTAACCGAGGCCTCCCGCGACTTGTAGCCGAGCAGGGCTCCATCGCGGTCGGCCTGAAAGTTTGACTTTGCCCCGGTCCTGGTGCAACCAGATGACCCGATTGGCGCTTTTCGTTTCTGAGCGCTAGAAAATAATAATACTTTAAAAATTCATATCTCCGGTTCCCCTGAACCGATTTTAATCGTTTTTGTGTCATTTTAAAGATAAAAATATAAGCTATTTTTATAAATTGGTTTTGGATTTTTAAACTGTTTCCTGTGTTTTATTTAATTACTGTTTTGTGATATTTGAATGCTTTACACTTTGTCTCCTAAGTTAAGCCTTGACGCTCGATGCTAAGCTACCAAGGGTAGAGCTGGGATTAATTTACTGAGACCTAACTGTACTTTTGTGGAGGTTTGTGGCTTGTTGCTAGGTGTAGGTACCTACCTGCCCTACCAATAACCCATTTTCCAACATAATTGGAAGCAGCGACGGGATCCTGTACTTGTGTTCAATATCACGTTACAGTTTTAGATAAAACAAATTAAAAATCCTTTAAATTGTCCCAGTGCAAAAATTGTTTTTAATTTTTAATTTTAATATTTTTTTTAAATTAATTTGGATTAATTTCAATTATTGAATTTTTTTAATTTTTCTAAATTCTTGTTTCCAATTTTTGCAAAAAGCTTTTGTGACACAAAACTAGGGAACCATGGAGCTTGATCTGGCTAGCCTACCCACACTGACAGTAGTCCAGCTTAGGGGGTTGTGTATTGAGAGGGGGTTGCCTGCAACCACTAATCTCAGGAAAGAAATCCTGATTAAATCCCTGACAGCATGGGCTGAGGCCCAAGAGGTAGAGACAGAGGAAGCTCCAGAGGAGGAACCAAAAGAAGATGATGCTAACTCTAACCATTCAGGGGAGGAAAGGCATCAGACCCCAAGTGAGGAAGAGGAGGAACGGTCCTCACTGGACACAGTCACTAGGGGTAGACCCAAAGCTAGTGGTAGGAAGAGGGTCCTTTCAGGAGGAGAGAACCCATCCATCAGGGAGAGAGAGCTGGAAGCCCAGCTAGCCTACATAGCTTTGGAGGCAGATAAGCTTGCCCTAGAAAAAAAGAAGTGGGCAAGCAAAGAAAAAAAAGATGGAAGCAGCGAGAAAGAAACTGAGGTGTCCCTGGGTGGGGGTTTTGCCCCCAGATTACCCAAAGGGGTGGTTCCTGCCTATGTAGAGGGGGATGACATCGATAAGTGGCTGGGGGCCTTTGAGAGGGCCCTCCAGATGAGGAAAGTCAAGCCTCAGTACTGGGGTTCACTCCTTTGGGAGTTAGTTCCCAACTCTGGGAGGGATAGGCTCCTAACCATGAGTGGGGAGGATGCAGACTCATACCCCAGTATGAAGAGATGCTTGACTAAAAAGTTTGGTCTAACCCCAGAGCAGTATAGGCTTAAGTTTAGGGACACCCAAAAGACAAGCACCCAGTCCTGGGTGGACTTTGTGGACATTTCAGTGAAAGCACTGGAGGGCTGGATACAGGGCAACAGGGTAAGTACCTTTGAGGGGCTGTACAATTTGATTATGAGGGAGCACCTTCTAACTAATTGTGTCCAAGAGAGGCTCCGCCAGTATCTAGTAGACTCTAGGTTGACCAACCCCAGAGAGCTGGGGGAGGCAGCAGATGACTGGTTAAGAACTAGAGTTAACCAGAGACCCCCAGGGGGTGATCAGAAAAAGGGAGGACATGGTTCTTCTCAGGGGAAGAACCAGGGGAAAGATGACAAAAAACCCAAAGAGTCCTCACAAGAGTCCCCAAAAACTTCTCAGGGAGGGGGAGCCCCGAGCCAATTCACTTCTAAAGGGAAAGGGTATCAGGGAAAGAATTTTGATCCTGCTAAAGCAGGAAGGTTTCAGGAGCTTGCTAAGGCCGGCAAGTGTTTTGACTGTTATCAGCCAGGACATAAAAGAGGAGATGCTATCTGCACCAAGAAGCCCCCCACTGGTGGGCAATCCCAGGGGATTGCTAGTGTAGGGTTGGGGGTGGAAGTTGGCCCAGGGGTGGAATCAGGGTACACTGAAGTCACCTTAGTATCCGTGGGTGGGGTGGACATTGCAACTATGGCCACTTTACCTCCCATCATGCAGAGGTATAGGCAGAGGCCTAAAGTCAATGGGACTGAAGTGGAAGCTCTGAGAGATACAGGAGCCAGTGTGACAATGGTCACAGAAAAGCTGGTTTCTCCAGAGCAGGTCTTACCTGGTGTCTTCCACCAGGTGACTTATGCAGATAGCAGAACCAAACTCCATCCCATGGCTATGGTGAGTCTGGAATGGGGAGGTGTGACTGGCCCTAAAAAAGTAGCTGTAGCTCCTGCCCTCCCAGTAGAGTGTCTACTGGGAAATGATCTTGAAGCATCTGAATGGTCAGAAGTGGAGAGAAGGGTCCATGCAAAGATGCTGGATCTCCCTGAATGGGTGTGTGCTGTGACCAGGTCACAGGCAGCACAACAGGGAAATGCTGGACACTTGGACCCTGGAACAATGGGCCAAGCCTCCAAGAAGAAGAGAAAGGGCACTGGGTCTGGCTTACCAGCCCCAACAAGTACAGAGGGTCAGGAAGAATCCAACCCTGAGGGGGAGGATCTGAACTCTGAGGGAGGGACACCTTCCCTGCAAACTCTGCCTGACTTGGCAGAACTGCAAGGGGCAGGTGGGCCCACCAGAGAAGATTTGTGCCAGGGACAAAGAGAGTGTCCCACTCTTGAGGGCCTGAGGCAGACTGCTGCCAGGCAAGATCAAGGGGATACCAGTGGTACCCACAAGGTTTACTGGGAGGATGGAGTTCTCTACACTGAGGCTAGGACCCTTAAAGAAGGGGCTACTAGGAGAGTAGTGGTCCCCCAAAAGTATAGAGAATTCCTCCTTACCTTAAGCCATGATATCCCCTTAGCTGGTCATTTGGGACAGACCAAGACCTGGAACAGGCTGGTCAACCATTTTTTTTGGCCAGAAATGTCAGAAAAAGTCAGGGAGTTTTGCAGCTCCTGTGTCACCTGTCAAGCCAGTGGCAAGACAGGGGGCAAGCCAAAGGCTCCCTTAATTCCACTGCCAGTGGTTGGGACTCCCTTTGAGAGGGTGGGGATTGACATTGTTGGTCCCCTAGACCCACCAACTGCTTCAGGTAACAGGTACATTGTGGTGGTAGTGGACCATGCCACCAGGTACCCTGAGGCAATACCCCTCCGGACAATCACTGCACCCACAGTGGCTAGGGCCCTACTTGGTGTGTTCACCAGAGTGGGATTCCCAAAGGAGGTGGTCTCAGATAGGGGCACAAACTTTATGTCAGCCTATCTGAAAGCCATGTGGGAGGAGTGTGGTGTTACTTATAAGTTCAGCACACCCTACCATCCACAGACCAATGGTCTAGTGGAAAGATTCAATAAGACCCTGAAGGGCATGATCATGGGTTTGTCTGACAAACTCAGGAGGAGGTGGGATGTCCTCCTCCCATGCCTGCTGTTTGCCTACAGGGAGGTGCCACAGAAGGGGGTTGGATTCAGCCCCTTTGAGTTACTGTTTGGGCACCCTGTAAGAGGCCCATTGTGCTTGGTGAGAGAGTCTTGGGAAAAGCCTCTCAAGGATGTGCTGGATTATGTACTAGGCCTGCGGTCTCGCATGGCTGAGTATATGAAGAAGGCAAGCAGGAACCTGGTGGCCAGTCAGGAGCTCATGAAGCTCTGGCATGATCAAAAGGCTACCATGCCTGAGTATCACCCAGGACAGCTGGTGTGGGTTTTGGAGCCCATGGCTCCTAGGGCACTACAGGCCAAATGGACTGGGCCCTATCCAATCCTAGAAAAAAAAGGTGAGGTCACCTACTTGGTGGACCTTGGCACCCCCAGGAATCCTCACAGGATCCTGCATGTTAATAGGATGAAACCCCACCAGGACAGGGCAGACATGACCATGCTGATGGTCACTGATGAAGGGAAGGAGGAGGAGGGTGAACCTCTGCCAGACCTCCTGTCCTCAAAGGAAAAAGATGGGTCAGTGGAGGGAGTGGTACTCTCTCCCAAACTGACAGATCAGCAACAACAAGACTGTAAGCAAGTCTTGGGACAGTTTGCTAGTCTGTTCTCCCTGACCCCTGGACTCACCAATTGGTGTGTCCATGATGTTGACACTGGTGACAGCTTGCCTGTCAAGAACAAGCTGTACAGGCTGTCTGACCAGGTCAAGGCCAACATCAAAGCTGAAGTGGCTAAGATGTTGGATCTGAAGGTAATTGAGCACTCTGATAGTCCTTGGTCCAGTCCAGTGGTACTGGTGCCCAAAGCTAGTCCCCAAGGTGGGAAGAAAGAATTAAGATTCTGTGTGGACTACAGAGGTCTAAATGCAGTCACTAGGACTGATGCTCACCCCATACCTAGAGCTGATGAGCTCATTGACAGGTTGGGGGCTGCCAAATTCCTGAGCACATTTGATCTGACCTCAGGATATTGGCAGATTGCCTTAAGTCCAAGAGCCAAGGAGAGGTCAGCATTTTCCACACCAGAGGGCCACTTTCAGTTCAAGGTGATGCCCTTTGGGATGAAAAATGCTCCTGCCACCTTCCAACGGTTGGTGAATAGAGTCCTATCTGGGTTGGAATCTTTTAGTGCGGCTTATCTAGATGATATAGCTGTATTTAGTTCCACCTGGAGGGACCACCTGGTCCACCTGAAGGAAGTGCTTCAGGCCCTGCTTCAAGCAGGCCTGACTATCAAGGCAAGCAAGTGCCAGATAGGGCAAAGTTCTGTTGTGTACCTGGGCCACCTTGTTGGTGGAGGCCATGTACAACCTCTCCAGCCCAAGATCCAGACTATCCTGGATTGGGAGGCTCCAAAAACCCAGACTCAGGTCAGGGCCTTTCTTGGCCTGACTGGGTATTACAGGAGGTTTGTTCGGAATTTTGGGACCATAGTGGCCCCTCTGACTGAGCTTACCTCCAAGAAACAACCCAAGAAGGTCATTTGGACCCCAGAGTGTCAAAAAGCTTTTGACACCCTAAAACAGGCTATGTGTTCAGCACCAGTGTTACTGGCCCCTGACTATAGCAAGGAGTTTGTAGTGCAAACAGATGCTTCAGAGGAAGGGATTGGGGCAGTGTTAGCACAAGTTAATGAAGAGGGCCATGATCACCCAGTTGCCTTCATCAGCAGGCGACTACTCCCCAGAGAGAAGAAATGGAGTGCCATTGAGAGGGAGGCCTTTGCTGTGGTTTGGTCCCTGAAGAAGTTGAGGCCTTACTTGTTTGGCACTCACTTCCGTGTACAAACTGACCACAGACCTCTCAGATGGTTGATGCAGATGAGGGGGGAGAACCCAAAACTGTTAAGGTGGTCCATTTCCCTACAGGGGATGGACTTCACAGTGGAGCACAGACCTGGGACTGCTCATGCCAATGCAGATGGCCTTTCCAGGTTTTTCCACTTAGCTGATGAGGACTACCAGGGTGTAGGTTAGTACCCATCACCTTTCATCTGGGGGGGGGCAGTGTAGGAAATTCTTTTTTTTTTGCCTGATCACCCCCACTCTTTCTGGATAGGTACTGGTGGTTACTGACTCTTGGCTGTGCCCTGGGTACTGCTTACCAGTCCCAGGGCCAGTGCTCTGTGTAAAATGGATATGCAAATTAGGCTAATTATAATTGGCTAAGTTAACCTACCTATAAGTCCCTAGTATATGGTAGGGCATGTAGGTTTAGGGACCACAGCATAGGTGGTGCACACCTAGGTGCATTGCTGAGGTGCCCAGTGTCATTTTAAAAGCAAGCCTGCCTTGCTGGCTGCTTTTAAATTAAAGTTATATGCAAATTCGACTTTGGAATTAAAGTTACTTCCAAAGTTTTAAACTACCTTATTTTTACATATAAGTCACCCCTAAGGTGTGCCCTATGTGCCCCTAGGGCTGGGTGCCATGTAACTATAAGCAGGGACTTTATAAAAATAGATTTATAAGCCCTGGTGAGGTAAAAACAGCCAAATTCGTTTTTCCCTCATTGAAGTAAATGGCCTTCATAGGCTAGAATGGGCAGACTTTATTTTTAATTTTAAAGTCTCCTTAAATGTTACATACCAAGAATTTGGTATCAAATTGATTGTTATAATAAATCCCACAACTTCCAGTTGTTGGATTTAATATAACTAGTGCAGGTAAAAAGTTTAGACTTTACCTAAAAAGTTGCCAATTTCAGCTCTGCATTGTTTTTGCTGCTGTGCTCTGATTGGCCAGCCTGCAGCAGCTTCTGCCAGGCCACTTTTATGAGGTGTGAAGTGGCCTGGCTTTACACAAAGGAATGTGCTTGGGGGAGAGAATCTCCCCTCAGCAGATGGGGAAGCAGGAAGGGGGAGGGCTGCCAAACTGGTCTTCAAAGGCAGAGAAGGACATCTGGAGCACCCAGCAACACCCCCACATCCTGCAACCCCAGACAGCTAGGTGCCCCCTTGATTAGATTAGGAGAGGGCAGGAGAGGGGTGTGTTTATGATTTTTAGCCACACCAGTGGGTGGGCTCAGCCAGATCTCTCCTCCAAAAATCAGATTCATCCATTTTGGATTTTTAGAGACTATTGCCTTCTGGGATGGATTTTTGCCACACTTCCCAGGAAGTGGTCATCACAGGGGGACGACCCTGTCCCTGATTGGAGGACCAGGGCCCCCCTGCTTTTCACCCAGGAGCAAGGATAAAACTGGCAGACCTGCACCCACGCCTCAGATCCCCACCAAATTTCAAGAAGAAAGAACTACAAGGAGAAGAAGGACTGCCCTGCTGGACCCCTGGCCTGCACCTGGACCCTGCACTCAGAAAGACTGCACCAGCTGCACACTTGGGCTTCACCACAAGAAGGACTTTGCCTGGCTTCCACTGGTTCAAGGAGGGACTCCCTGTTTGCTACAGGTGAAAAATTGCTAACCAGAGTCCCCTGCACCAACTCCTGAAAAAGTGACCAGCTGACCACTGTCCAGTGGCCAAAAAGGAGTTTGCGCCAGGTGCACTCTGGGAGTTGAAGTCCGCACTTCCCAAGGACCATCACAGAACTTCTGGACCCTTGGGGTGAGCTGTGGACCCCAAAAGAACCTTAAAAGAACATCTGGGTGAAGCCCCAGAAGTTTGGAAAAGATTGGAGAAATTTTGGAAAAAAGCTCCATAAAGTGACCGACCCGACGCGGAAATTCTAGCCGGCTTGCCTCAACCGCGACCCGGCCTGACTTCGTGGTTCGTCCCGGTAAAGAAAAACATCCGAAAAAACGACTAAGTCCGAACGTAAAAAGTTGACCGGGACCTTCCAGCCATCGTATCCGAGAAGGGCTCCACGGACGTCGGATCAAGATCCAGGTTTACCCCGGTCGAAGGATTTTCATCTCGAAAAAACGACTAAGTCCGAAGGTAAAAATCACCACCGAGGAAACCGACTTCGCGTATCCGGACAAGGGCTCCAGGAGGTCGGATACAACTGGCAGGTTCGTCCCGGGGAAGAAAAACATCGAAAAAGAGACTAAGTCAGAAGGTAACTTTTTAACCGAGGCCTCCCGCGACTTGTAGCCGAGCAGGGCTCCATCGCGGTCGGCCTGAAAGTTTGACTTTGCCCCGGTCCTGGTGCAACCAGATGACCCGATTGGCGCTTTTCGTTTCTGAGCGCTAGAAAATAATAATACTTTAAAAATTCATATCTCCGGTTCCCCTGAACCGATTTTAATCGTTTTTGTGTCATTTTAAAGATAAAAATATAAGCTATTTTTATAAATTGGTTTTGGATTTTTAAACTGTTTCCTGTGTTTTATTTAATTACTGTTTTGTGATATTTGAATGCTTTACACTTTGTCTCCTAAGTTAAGCCTTGACGCTCGATGCTAAGCTACCAAGGGTAGAGCTGGGATTAATTTACTGAGACCTAACTGTACTTTTGTGGAGGTTTGTGGCTTGTTGCTAGGTGTAGGTACCTACCTGCCCTACCAATAACCCATTTTCCAACACCACCCAAATACGTTTACCCACCTTAAACCCTAAAGAACCCTTACCACACAAATAAATATACCCACCTTAAACCTAAAATAATATCCCCACAACCCAAATACTCTTACCCACCTTAAACCTAAAACACACCCTTACCTCCCAACACTGCCACTCGCCCTAAACTCTAAAAATACCCTTACCACCCAAATAACATCATCCAATCCAAACCCTAAAAGCACCCTTACCACCCTAAACCCTTACCCACCCTAAACCCTAAAAACACCATCATCACCAAATACTCCTACCCACCTACAGACCCTAAAAATACCCTTACAACCCAACATCCTTATCAAGGTCACAAGTCCTAAAAAGGAAGTGGGGGCACTACCGAATTTAGGTAGTATGAAAGTGACATGATAACACAAATCAAGAGGTCAACATCAGTAACGAAAAATATAAAAATTAAGGGATTTTTAAATCCCTAAAGGGTTTAACTATATAAAGTAAAATATTGAACAGAGTGGTGAACCTATCATTTAACTGTTTGACTTAAGAGTCTACTACTGCTGCGACCTATGTCATGCAGATTTGTTTGAATTATAGCCACACCAATTCAAAGTTTCACCATTGTGCAAAACTGATGTAGTTAGAATCACAGAGTTGAACGAGGAACATCTAAAGTTATTAGTTAGGTACATTGACTGGAGTGAGACCCTAGTAAATGCAGACAAAAGTGCTGTAACCTGCCAGACTGATCAGTTGCCAAGGCATAGGACACAAAGTGAGCTCTATCCTTGTCATGTTTGGAGCCATCCAGCATGTTTGCAGAGATAGTGAACTTGATTTTGAAGCCAAAGGTCAACAAGTGTATACACAAACACCCCTGATTTAGGTAGAAGACTCAGACTTTTGTAAGCTACACACAAAACAATGTTGCCTTTTGTCAGTGTAACATTTTCTTTACCCAAGGATAGAGCAAACTAACTCTGGCACCAACCTAGTCCACCAGGCATGATATTCAAAATGTAGCACACTTCCACTTCTTTAGCTGCCTGTGCTCTCCTACATGAAGTATGTTTACACTGCCATACCCACTACTTAATGTATCTGTGGTGGGCAAAAAAAAGTTATGGCAACTCTGGCATTCAGGGTTGGGATCACAAGAAAAGGCTTTGAGTTCTGAATTCATGTAATTACACATTGCCCCCTTAAAAACAAATGTCACCACCACAATTAGCAGCAGATATCTCCTGTATTCCCTTTGTTGGCATAACTATATTTAAACTGCCCACACATTCCCCAGCTCAACCTGAAAGCTCACCCTGGAATAAGTAGAACCACATTATCCACACAAAGAATGGAGCATAATTTTACAGTTCCACTTCAAAATAAGTGCAAGCCACCCATAATCCAAGGATGAGAAAGACATGTTGATAAGTTTAACTCACAAGAAAAAGGCACATGCAATTCCAGTTACACTTCAAGAAAACATTGACCTTGACAAGGAAATATTGCTAGTTTTTATGGACAAACTATACAAGTGGAAAGATGTAGGAGCAACGTGAGACACCACAAACTATGGCTACTAATCAGTCCACCCTAGACTACACTCACTAATAAGATCTTTGCACATCCTAGACATGTTACATTGCAAACATGGTGCACTGAAGAAAGCCTACTTGACTTACTTATTTACAATAATGCTGACCTGTTCACTGTAACCTCATCCTGAGGGAGCCAGACTTATGTAAGCACTCATGATCTTTGAGATCATCAATAACAGAACTCTGAATTGCATCTATCTACTAGACCTAAGAGTATTGTGCCAACAAAGCTACCGTATTTTATTTTGCTGTAATACAGTAAATCATCAACTTTGAAGCATTGCTTAAGTTGGTAGGTATGAGAAATGCAAAGAACAAGACCAGACATACCCCAGCAGAGGAATAACTTGACAATCTTTAACATGGCCATATCCGCACAAAAAAAACAAAAAACTTGTCTTCCTTTTAAAGAAAACAGCTCTTCAACATTTAGGGGCTCATTACGACCCTGGCAGTCAGACCGCCGCCACTGTGGCAGTCCGACCACCACAATATGACTTTGGCAGTAACGCCATTGTCAGACCACCAGCACTACCAGATAATGAGTTTTCATTAGTCTGGTGGTGCTGGCGGTCCTAATCTGCCAGGGCAGCACTGCCCGCATTATGCCCTGGGGATTACAAAACCCTTCTCCAACACCGATGACATAGCAGTAGCACTGCCATGTAAAAGCTGGTGGAGACAGGGTGAAGGGGGCAGCGGGGGGTCCCTGCACTGTCCATGCAGTTGGCAAGGGTATTTAAGTGGTTAAGGTATTTTACGGTTTAGGGTGGATGCGGGTATTTGGGTGTTAAAAGTGTTTGAGGGTTTACAGGTGGGTAAGGTGTGGGTGCTAAGGGTGATTTTAGGATTTAGGGGTGGGTAAGGGCAGGGCACAAGTTGGAGGTACATGCAGGTACACCGCGTCCAACCACGTCTTCACAGGGTGGGTGCTGCCTACCCTGTAAGAAGTAGGCTCCACTGAAATATGCTGAACTTCTCCCAGTGTAATTTTCAGATACTGGAAAACATTCAGTAACACCTGTATGTTGTCTACTTTCATTCCCAAGCAGCAATGTACAGGTGGTGATGGGGGCTTTCATATTTCAGACTCCAGTTAACCCTAATCTGGGAGCTATCTGGAATCTCAAGCCTAGATTGAAACGCAAGGAAGTGAAAGAAAAGTACACAGAGGCATATTTAAGAAATGTGGCACTCCACATAGTGCAGCACCACTTTTCTTGCACCCCTTGGCAACCCCTAACGCCACCATGCGTGCGCTGTATTGAAAATATGATGCACCATGGTGGTAGTTAGGGAATTAGTGTCAACATTCACTACTCTGGTGATATGCAGGATTAGCGTGATAAATATGGATGCTAATCCTGCATAGCACCCACAGGCCCATTGTAACCAATGAAAGCCTCCTTTTAACATCTGCTCTGAGCGGCCATTAAAAGTGCCTAAAAAAGTGGTGCAAGGAAATCTGTTAGATTTCCTTGTGCCATTTTTTGCCCCCTAATGAGGGAACGCCCTCTTTGCATATATTATGCCTGGCGCGTGCCACTTTGTAAATATGACGTGGAGTTCTTGGCCTTTTAACGCAACATCAGCATAAAAAGTTACGCTAATGTGGCATTGGAATGGTGCTAGGGGCTCTTAAATATGCCCCACAGTTTACTAGAAGTTCATTGCTGCTTAATAGATATGTGCTTTTACTTTGTTCAATCCCTGTACATTAGAGATATGCATACTGTAAGAATGCCAGACATGTTAGTCTGTTCCAGTATTTAAACAAATAACAATTTAAATACCACTATTTTGTTTTATTTCTTTTATAGTGCTACTCATCATGATGCGTGGTATCACAGCGCTATACATCACATATATACATAATGCATTGACAGTAAATCATACAAGGTAATAAAACAAAGTACAGGATGTGTTACATAAAACAGTGAGGATTACAAGGTGTACGAGTCACATATTGTTCTCCGTAGCTCACTGTGTTTTTTTAGAAGGATTATAATTTATAAACTGCAGGTAACAAAAGGATCTCTGTGTTAAAAGCAATGATCCAATTACCTATCAAAATAAAGTAAAAATCTTTCATCTGCATGTTAAATGTTGTCATTCGCAGGAGGTACATTAGCTCTCTATGCTCTTATGAGACAAAACTGGCACAAGCTAAACATGTATCTCTCCGGCAAATGCATTCATCACAAGAGTTATTTTACCATGATTAATATTTCCTGATTTTCACTGGGCAGACAAAAGATCTCTTTAGCAGGTGCCCTAACCTCATAAGATATTTTAAAATGCACTTTGCAACCAACTAGACAGAACAG